>NW_027361679.1:16942500-17102500 GCF_039654945.1 Dendrobates tinctorius | reverse complement strand
AAGAAAAAGACAAAAATAACATAATTAGCCTCCACATAAGAAATGAAATAAAAAGTGCAAAAAAACAAAGCAAAAATATTTATACTTACACGCTGGTGACCGCCGCGTTGCTGTCGCCGACGACCCTGGGAGGCACTGCGAGGATCTCTTGGCCGAACACCAGATTGGGAAGACTAGAGAAGAAAACAAAAAATGTTATGTCTTTGGATGTAGGCATTTGTTTGCTGTGTGTGGTCTGCAGAACATTGTTTTCTATGTGTTGTGTGTAGTGTGATGTTGTGTTTCTGCGTTTGATGCAAAAAACTTACCAATTGTGAGCCCACTCCAAGTGTCTGTCAACCCCTTCCTTCTTCTGGGAGCTCCTCTTCATCTTGTGAATCCTGTTTTGAAATAAAAGGCAATGAATAGACATATATTACAGAGATGATGGATTTTGGAAATAAAAACTTACCGTCAAAAGCTGACGATGCGAGGGAGGGCTCCCAGAAGATGATGTGCTGTCTTCCTGGTGGCCACACTCCATGCCTGTGGGTGGTGTTCCAGCTGCTGCCATTGCTGCTGCTGCTGCTGCTGCTGAATCTATTGGGCGGCTGTTGAATAAAGAGAAACAAAGGGCCAATGAATATCTTGATATTCAATAGCCCTAGTTTGGAGGAATGGGGGATTTGATAATTACCGTCTCTCATCTGCTGCTGGCCTCCCCTCCTCAGCATGTTCCATTTGCTGCTCCATTTGGGGTGGTGGTGGTGCTGATGGTGCTGCAGTGGTCTCCTGCCTTCTCCTGCTGCGCTTGGTTGCTTTCTTGGGTGGCATGTTGGGTGTGGCTGTGGGTCCCACTGTCTTGCTTTTATATGTCTTGTGGGCAGAGCTACTGAGCATGCTCAGACCCAAAAAACCGGATCCGGCCACCGGATCTGGCTTTCGCCGGATCAGGCGCATTGCGGCGCTCATAGGCTTTCATTGTGTGAAAAAGCCGGACGACACATTGCCGGATCCGGCGAAAACCGGATGAAACGCATGGCCATCCGGCGCGATCCGGCGCAAATGCAAGTCAATGGGGGGGAAACCGGATCCGGCATTGCATTTCGCCGGATCCGGTTTCTGTCAAAAGCGCCGGATCGCGCCTGACGGCGAAAACCTGATGTGTGAAAGAGGCCTTAGCCCTCCAAGATAATTTGGGCTGTAGTTTTTAAAACCATGGGGCAAAACAAAGCATCCCTCTTCTCCATAGATTATAATTGGACATATCAACATATACAAGGAGAATCTCCTCATTATGGAAAGTACTGTAGTGAGGCAACTAAACCCATAAATTCTTAGTCAGGGGTAATCTTTAGAAGAACATTTTATTCAGTAATATAATAATCATAAAAAGATAAGGGCCAGCACCTATTCAGGTCAATGGGCACATATAGCGAAGATTTCCTCCCATAGAAAGGTGAGCGGGAAAAAGGGGGGGCACGGAACCGAGAATGCATTACAGAGGAGAGTGAGGTTATTTTAATTAAAGAAATCAGCTAAATTGCAGCAGCTCATTGAGGCCGTCAGGAGACACACTTTTCATACAATAAACCACCTTGCCTCCTTTTGCAAAAGTAAATGGTCCTAATCCCCCCTTCCTCTTTTGTGGTGTTACCACTTACCACTATTGATGAGCGAGCATGTTCATCACTACTCGGTACTCGCCAGAGTACCAAGCATTTCCGGAATTATTCAGCAAGAGCTCGGGTCTCCACCCTGCATGTTTGGCACTCTTTAGAGCACCAATTGACATGCAGGGATTGTGTGCCATGCACTGTAGTGCCAGGCCATCTTTGTTGTGGTATTACAGTGATTGGCTGGCCGCACAGCATCATCAGGTCTATATCAAACCTGGCGCTGCCCTGCTCGGCCCAGTCTCCTCTGGAATCAGACATTGTAGGGAGAGCTGCTGAGATAGGGAGAGATTTGTGCTTTTATTAGTTAGTGTGGGTATACCATCATTAAATCCACATATCTAGCTGAACCAACAGTCCTTCTAAGGACTAATTACGGGGTATATAGATTGCAGTGCTAGGTAGGCAGGGGAGTGTATGTGGCTATATACACATCAGTGCAAGGCATGCAGGTACTGTATGTGGTGTAAGGCAGTGCTTACTGAGCGTATTGGGGGACACTCACTTGGCAGCACATTCACGTCACACAGGAACACTTTCCGTTAAATAGTCTATGTGGTTTATTGAATGGCATAAACCATATAAGGCAACACAAAGAAAAGAGTCTTGTATCAGATAGATCATTGTTCACATTAGAGCTCCGCTCTCTCAGATCTGAGGCCACACAGGATGTGCCATGTCCAGTAACAGGCTCTATAGCCTCAACACAGTTATTTCCACCTTTTGGGGGTTACCTCTGAGGAGCTCCTGCTCTAGACGCCGACTCTCGGTTAGTCCTTTTCTCCTGGGGAAGCAGCCGCACTGGGCTCACCGATCCGGACAGTGCCTTATTCACTAGGCCGCCCCATGGTTCCAGAACCACAGCCGGGCAGTGGCTTCCCCAAACCCAGGTCGTCACAGACTCTGCTCACACACGTGGCCGGTCTGGGTGCTGTTCAGGGATCTGACCCTACTCCTTGGGTCTCCCAACACACCAGCCTCACCAGGTCAAGGGCCTCAGCGGCTGCTATTCAGGATGTCCATCCCCTCCTGAGACCGCCCAACACTCACGCTTCACCGGGTACTATTCAGGGATCCATTCCTACTCCCAGGGACAACATACTGGCCTCACCAGGTCCAAGGTCTCAGCAGGTGCTACTCAGGAGGGCAGCACATCTTCCAACACCTAGACCCTCCAGGACCTTCTACCCTGAACCATTCAGGTACCCACTCTCTCCCCTGTGACCTACCGTGGTCACCTTATATGGTTTGTAGCCACGCCCACCGGATCACATGGCTATGACCTCATCGCAGGTCCTATTCAAACACCCAGCCACACACATACAGGCTTTACATTGGGCATTCAGACACATGCTCCTGGGTGGGTTTGTAGATGACTGGTCCCACCCATCTCACCAGCCACCTGGAAGCTCTCCATATTACACTGCAGCAAACCCTCTGCAGTACCTCTGCTGATCAACACATGTTCCAGCTTCCATCACAAGACACCCACCCTTGTGATACATATCGGCCATTCACAACCCTGCTGCTCACCATTTCCCCATCAGAATAAAGGAAACGCCTGCATGCATGTCCTGGGAAGCCCATACAGTGCCCCCTAGCTGTCACAGGGGTCACTAAATCACAGTGGGTATATAGATATCATTGCATACATCTAGATATTCTATTCCATTACTGTCTGCTGCTGCTGCCTATTACATATATTGACCGTAATTTTTTTGGCATTTTAATCCTGATTATTTTATTCCAAAGCAATCCAGAGCTCCCTTTATTTTCTCCATTTGCTTGTTGACACAGCAGAATACAGCCAGAGCCTTTTCATAGTACAGCGTGAAAATCCAGCTATTTTAAACAGGGTTGCCCATCCCAGCCATCACATCTGAGTGCGCAGAAATTTCTGACATTTTTGTGGTACTGTTAAATTTCTTTAGCGTGTATTATAGAATTTCTTGACACCATTTTGCTGCCCAAAAAATACTTAGCTGCCAAAAAAATATTTGCCTACAGGGCAGATGTTTTACACTGTGGGCTACAAATTGTGGCATTTCAGGCATCTATTCTACTGTATTTGTTGTCTGTTACCCTAGGTCTATACACTATTTTGGGGTAAAAAATAAACCAGGCCACATATTGAACAGTGTGGTATCTCCGTCAGGCGCCTGATCTATCTGTGGGCTACAAATTGTGGCATTTCAGGCCTCCATTTTCCTTTTTGGCTGTGTCTTAACGTAATTCTATACAGTATCTTTCTGTAAAAAGAAAACATACAGGCCATATATTGAACAGTGTGGTATCTATGCCAGATGCCTGATTTATCTGTGGGCTACAAATTGTGGCATTTCTGGTCTCCATTCCACTGTATTTGCTGTCTACTATCCTAGTTCTATACACTATTTTGGGGTAAAAAGTAAATAACTACAGGCCACATATAGAACAGTGTGGTGTCTCCGTCAGACACCTGATCTATCTGTGGGCTACAAATTGTGGCATTTCAGGCCTCCATTCTCCTTTTTTGGCTGTGTCTTGCCATACTTCTTTACAGTATTTTTCTGTAAAAAACTAAGCATACAGGACACATATTGGACACTGTGGTATCTCCATCAGACGCCTGATCTATCTGTGGGCTAAAAATTGTGGCATTTCAAGCCTCCATTCTACTGTATTTGCTGTCTGTTACCCGAGGTCTATACACTATTTTGAGGTAATAAATAAATAAATACAGGCCACATATTGAACGTCTAGTATCAAAGTCAGACGCCTGATCTATCTGTGGGCAACAAATTGTGGCATTTCAAGCCTACATTCTACTGTTTTTGCTGTGTCTTACCCTAGTTATTGACACCAGTTTGATAATCAAGAATAAATTTTTACCTACAGTCCAGATATCTTAGTGTGGTTTTTCCGCACACGGATCACATACAAGTTCGCTACCAATTCAGCCATTTGTAGTGAATGTGGAAAATATTGTAGTCCATTTAAAATGGGCAAGGCACGTAGCAAAGGATGGGGAAGTGGACACGATGGTGATGGTGCATGCAGACGCCGAGGCCGTGAGCAGGCTGAAATTGTGCCACAACAAACACCCACATCTTCTCGCCCGACCTTCATGACCCAATTACTAGGGGTGGATAATGCTTCCGATCAGTTTGCCACCACCACCACTACCACCCTGTCTTCCACACAGTAAAGTCTGAGTAGCTGTGAGTCTGGACTGCATATTCCTCACTCTGATCCTCCTTCCTCCCAACATGCCAAGTGCCCGGAGACAACTGATCCTACCCTTGGACACTCTGAAGAGCTGTTCACTTTTCCATTTATAGATTTGGGCCTCTCGCCCAGTCCACTTGAAGCGGGGCAAGATGAGATCGCTTATAGCGATGCCCAAATATCTGAGCAGCCACGGTCACATGAAGGCAATGGTGGGAACATGTCACAAGAGAAGGAAGATGATGACACACAATTGCCAGTAAGTTAGGAGGAGGACCAGGGTGCAGAAGTGAAAGCCGAAGTTGTGGATAATATAGT
Organism: Dendrobates tinctorius; assembly: GCF_039654945.1. NCBI lineage: Eukaryota > Metazoa > Chordata > Amphibia > Anura > Dendrobatidae > Dendrobates > Dendrobates tinctorius. The sequence goes on along the minus strand of NW_027361679.1, from coordinate 17,097,320 downwards.
ATCTGACCCAACCTGGCAGGATTACATGCAGAGTGAGGACAGCAGCACACAGAGGGAGGGAGATGTAGCACCCGAACAGACATCTAGAAGCATTGTGGTGGCTACAGGCAGAAGGCGTGCAACTGTGCAACTGTTCCTTGTAATACCAACATGACGGAAGTTGGAAGTACAACTGTTAGGTCTTCCCAAGTCTGGTAGTTTTTTTAAAGACTCTGCCGATAACCCCAAACAGGCCATTTGCACCACCTGCCATGCCCGCATCAGCAGGGCTTGTAAAACTAACAGCCTGACCACAACCAGTATGATCAGGAACATGGCAGCAAAGCACTCAACTTTGTGTGCTGAACCCCGGGCTCCAGGAACAGTGTCTGTGGGTGAAAACACTGCTTCTTCCACTGTTGTACGTGCAAGCCAATCCCCTGTCCACAGTGCATGCGAAGATGCCTCCTGCCCTGCATCTGTCAATGCCCACACTCAACTACCACCATTATTAAGCACATCCACGTCCTTGTCCCAGGGAAGCCTTCAGTTGTCCATACCCCAGTCATTGGAACACAAGCGTAAATACTCAGCCAATGCCCCACAGGCCACAGTACTAAATTCACACATTTCTCCTCTGCTTGCGGTAGAAATGTTGTCTTTTAGGCTTGTGGAAATGGAAGCTTTCCGCAACCTGATGGCAGTGGCCTTCCCAAGGTACTCGGTCCCCAGCCGCTACTATTTCTCCCGGTGTGCCGTCCCGGCATTACACAAGCACGTGTCCCTCAACGTTACCCGTGCCCTGAACTTTGCTGTTACTGGGAAAATCCACCTAACCACGGACACATGGACAAGTGCTTGTGGGCAGGGATGCTACATCTCACTGACAGCACACTTGGTTAACATAGTGGAAGAAGGGACCCAGACAGACCTTGGATTGGAACACATCTTCCCAACACCGAGTTTTGTGGGCTCTACATCAATCAGGGTTGCCTCCACAATCTTCAGCTCCTGCACCTCCTCTTCCTCTTAAGCCTCCATCTCTGAAATGACAACATCAGTCACAGGCTGGAAACACTGCAGCACTGCCTCAGCCAAATGTCAACAGAATGTACTGAAGCTAATATGCTTAGGTGACAAACCGCACAGTGCTGAAGAGTTGTGGACAGCTCTAAAAGAGCAGGCAGATGTGTGGCTGACACCGCTGAACCTACAGCCAGGCATAATTGTGTGTGACAATGGCCGGAACCTGGTGGTGGCTCTGAAGCAAGGCGAGCTCACACATGTACCATGCCTGGCATATGTGCTTAACCTCGTTATTAAACGGTTTCTCAAAAGGTACCCGGAGCTGCCGGATCTGCTTGTTAAAGTACGCAGCCTGTGTGCCCATTTTAGAAAGTCATCTCCAGCTTCTGCTGCCCAAGCCGTGCTTCAGCAGCGTTTGCAGCTTCCGGCTCACTGACTAGTGTGTGATGTCCCCACACATTGGAACTCAACACTGCAAATGTTAGAAAGGATTTGTGAGCAGAAGAGGGCAGTTGTTGTTGACTACAAGAATCAACAAGGCCATCGGTATTCAGTTCAGAATCCACACATAAGTCCTCAGGAGTGGACATGGATGTCAGACCTATGTACCATCCTACAAAACTTTGAAGAGTCCACCAAGATGGTGAGCAGCGATGACGCATAACTAGCGTCACCATCCCGCTTCTCTGTCTTCTGATATGCTCTCTGCTCACAAAGACGTGGCATTTCAGGCTGAGAACAATGAGATTGAGCAAGGAAACATACAGTGTGATTACACACAGCCCAGCGTCATGTCATCCCGATGAGGATTGGTTGACAGTGAGGAAGAGGAGGAAGAACAGGAGCTACTTTCATGCACTATAGATGGAACTACAAGCACAAGTGTCATACTGTCTGTTCAGCGAGGATGGCTTAAGAACAAGGAGGAAGAGGAGGATGAGAGCATAGTCTTGGTGAGGACATGGAAGTCTTGCCTGTTAGCAGTCTGCCACGCATGGCTGACTTTATGTGGCGCTGCCTTTCCCGTGACCCTCGTATTGTCAAAATTTTGTTTGACAGTCATTGCTGACTGGTGACACTTCTAGATACATGCTACAAGGAGATCTTTCAATTAAAAATATTCCCATCTGAAAACGCTGGTGGCAGAGGTCACAGTTCGCTGGACAACCAAGGAGTACAGGCGAGAGAGACACAACTCCAATCTAGCAAAGGCAGCGGAACACTGGAAACGTTCTGGGAGGGTTTTCTCAGACCCTCCCATCGCAGTGGCCATGATGCGTGGCATACTCTCACAAAGAGTGCAAAGTTTTGGAAAATGGTGAGGGAGTACCTTGCTGACCGTACCAAAGTCCTCCAAGATTTCTCTGTACCTTTTAATTATTGGGTCTCAAAGCTGGATACATGGCATGAACTGGCTCTCTACACCTTGAAGGTCCTAGCGTTTTGTCATAAGCAAACAGTATGGGAGTACCAAATGAATACTGGGAACTATGGCTGCATGTGGTCATCCATGATGTCTGTTCAATGGGTTGTTGGGGTATGTCCAAATTTTGGGTAGCCCTGCCACTCACTGCATACACAATAACAGTATAACAGACCCAATGTTTAATAATGGGAACAACAAAGCATAGCCGGCTGATGGCTCTTTAAGAATAGTGAGGGCCGACTGCTGGCCCTCTAAAAATAGACGGTGACTTTCAGAATCAATCCTTCATAAATGAAACAGGATGTGTGTGATGATGTGTCACACACCACATGGCCAAAGAAGGTTTAAACTGTTAAAATGAGATTTCCCAGTGAATGCATTTGCCTTGGTCGAAAGCAATGCTAAAGTTGAAAAACGCATCAAAAACGCTACGTGTAAACATAGCCCAAGTGGTGAAGGAAAATTTTTGTTTTGGGTTAATTATTTTGCCTTATATAACAGTCATTACCCTGGAAAGGATGCTCCTTAACATATTTCCCAGGAAAATCTATTTTGGTTTCGTTTTTATATGCTTTTTGGTGCACTTGTAAAAATGGTGTAAGACTCTGACAACATTGTTCACAACTGTGACCTGGGAGTCAGAAATGCTTCCAAGGGGCATTCCCCATGATGTTTCCATGTCATTTGATCACTGTTTCCATCATTTTCAGAGGTTTTTAGACTTTAGAAGGACCCCCGGGGGGGGACACGGTAAAAATGCTCAGTTTTCCCATAGACTTACATTGGACTCGTTGCTCGGGTCAAGTACCCGAGTATTCCAATTTGCTCGACCAGAGCAATGAGCACCCGAGCATTTTAGTGCTTGCTCATCACTAGTTACCACCTCCATAACTATGAATTGAGGTGTGTTTCCCATAGACAGCTTGTCAGGAGTGGGCTACAGACAATATGCCGAACCAGCTCTGGAGGTTTAGAGATTCAGTCACATTCTGGCCAGGGAGGAGCACAGAGTACTGCACTGGAGTGTAGGATATTGAGGGTGAGAAGTCATAGCTGGACAGCTCTAGATTTGCTCTGTTACTCTGAAGTGTCTTACAACATCAAGATATACCGTCTGTGACTGTAACTGAATATGAGCTTTTGCCTAAAGCAAAAGAACTGTTGAATATTTACCATGTTTTCTATCAAGAGGTGTTACTATGTTTGAAGCTTGCCAGTAAATATGTTTTCAACTTTTTATAGCTGACTCTGGCTCTACTGAATGTTTGAATAAGTATAAGGTCTCCATACCATCATAGTACTTTTGGCCCAGAAAGGAGTAAGTAACAAGTCCCAACAAAGCACATGCACACTCAGGGGCTCCATAGCAGGATATTTTGGGAGGTGTAAATCCCTCCCTTACTCTTGAATTGGCATAATCGGCAGCATCAACATTCCCTGCAGAAATTTTGGGGGGAAGACGTATGGCGGAGCTGCCCACCAGACAGTTCAGGGGATTCCTGAGGAAGTTGAAGGACTATGCCAGAAGAGTGGACTGGTTCATTAAGGAAAAAAGAGAGACCGAACTGATGGTTCAAGATAGAAGAGAGGGACCACACACGATGGACATGTGGGGTGGCCCTCCAAAGAAATGCCACCCCACACCATTACTGACTCACTGCCAAAACCGGTCATGCTTAAGGATGCTGCAGGCAGCAGATCGCTTTCCACGGCGTCTCCAGACTCTATCACGTCTGTCACATGTACTGAGTGTGAACCTGCTGCCTGCAACATTCTTCAGCATGACCAGTTTGGCACTGGGTCAGTAATGATGTGGGGTGGCATTTCTTTGGAGGGCCACACAGCCCTCCATGTGCTCGCCAGAGGTAGCCTGACTGCCATTAGGTACCAATATGACATCCTCAGACCCCTTGTGAGACCATATGCTGGTTCGGTTGGCCCTGGGTTCCTCCTAATGCAGGACAATGCCAGACTCCTTGTGGCAGGAGTGTGTCAGCAGTTCCTGCAAGATGAAGGCATTGAAGCTATGGACTGGCCTGCCCATTTCCCAGACCTGAATCTGATTGAGCACATCTGTGACAGCATGTCTCACTCCATCCACCAACATCACATTGCACCACAGACTGTCCAGGAGTTGACGGATGCTTTAGTCCAGGTCTGGGAGGAGATCCATCAGGAGAACATCCACAACCTCATCAGGAGCATGCCCAGGCATTGTATGGAGGTCATACAGGCACATGGAGGCCACACACAATACTGAGCATCATTTTGACTTGTTTCCACTTTCATTTTGGGGGTCGCTCCAAATCCTCCATTAGTTAAAAAAAATTATTCCCATTGAGGATTTTTGTGTGATTATGTTGACAGCACATTCAACTTTGTACAGAACAAAGTATTCAATGAGAATATTTCATTCATTTAGATCTAGGATGTGTTATTTGAGTGTTTTCCCTTTATTTTTTGAGCAGTGTTAATATGTAATATATATACTGTATATATGTACACTGTATATATTATATACAGTGGGGAAAAAAAGTATTTAGTCAGTCAGCAATAGTGCAAGTTCCACCACTTAAAAAGATGAGAGGCGTCTGTAATTTACATCATAGGTAGACCTCAACTATGGGAGACAAACTGAGAAAAAAAAATCCAGAAAATCACATTGTCTGGTTTTTTTTCATTTTATTTGCATATTATGGTGGAAAATAAGTATTTGGTCAGAAACAAAATTTCATCTCAATACTTTGTGATATATCCTTTGTTGGCAATGACAGAGGTCAAACGTTTTCTGTAAGTCTTCACAAGGTTGCCACACACTGTTGTTGGTATGTTGGCCCATTCCTCCATGCAGATCTCCTCTAGGGGAAAAACTGGCTTGGACTCCCGTTCAATTTTCTGCGCCAGATAGGGAAAGCCAGTGACTGAGAGCAGATACTGTATTATTTGCCTGGAAAGGGACCATGGTTATTGCCATCCCCCTGGCAAAAAATATCTGCCCCCAGCCACCCCAGAAAAGGTGATCCCAGCACTTAGCCTCTTTCTTCCCACTGCCCTGTAGGGTGATATATAGGGTAATAAGGGGTTAATGTCACCTTTGTTTTGTAAGGTGACATTAAGCCTGGCTTGGTAATGGAGAGGTGTCAATAAGACACCTATTCATTACTAATTCTAAAGTTTGTAAAGTGTTAAATAAACACACACAAGTAGAATAAAGTATTTTAATGAAATGAAAGAACACACAATTTTGCCATCTTTATTATTCTGCTAATCCAAAGATGCCCGCGATCTCCTGACCGGAGATATTTTCAGTAGCGTGGGAAAGTTTCTGAACATTTTCCCACGCTGCCGAGTTCACCGCGGGTCAGTCTGCGCAGCCTCAGCGATGTCAGCGGCAGTCGCTGAGGCTGTGCAGACTCCCCGCCTGACTCCCAGTGAACTTGTCAGCCTGAGAAAATGTTCAGACACTTTCCCACGCTACTGACTTCATGTCTGGTCAGGCGGGGAGGGTGCGCAGGCAGCATTTCATTCATTACACAGTGGTTTACAGTGGTAGTAGCATTAGCACCGCTTCCGGTTGTAAACTATTTAACCCCTTAAGATGGATTGTAGCATGGGACATGACTGTACGGCGAATAGGTATGGGATATTGTTGCTTTTTGATTTTTTACAGAACAATAAGGGCTTTGATTGGATTGGGAGTTTAATAAAGATGGCAAAAATGTGTGTTTAATTATTTCATTAAAAGACTTTATTCTTAATGTGTGTGTTTTTTTAACCTTTTCATACTATTGGATTAATAATGGATAGGTTCTTATTGACACCTCTCCATTATTAACTGGGCTTAATGTCACCTTACAATAGCAAGGTGACATTAACCCCTTATTATCCCATATGCCACCTGCTGCAGAGCAATGGGAAGAGAGAGGCTAAGTGCCAGAATTGTCTTTTCTGGGGTGGCTGGGGGCAGATGTTTTTAGCCTGGGGGGTCAATAACCATGGTCCCTCTCTAGGCTATTAATATCTGCCCTCAGTCACTGGCTCTCCCTTTCTGGAGGAGAAAATTGCGCTGGAGCCCATGCCGTGATTTAATTCTTTAATTTAACACCTACAGCTCCAAAATTTTACACACACACACACACACACACACACACACTAATAACATTATTAGTGAGGGACATATATAAATCTTATGGATATGCAATGTAAGCCATGTCTCATATCCTGTCGGGTTCTGTAATGATTTTACAGAAGCCGACAATTGAACTATCGGCTATTCTGCTACCTAGCGCTGTATGAAATATAAAAATATATATATACTGTATACTGCTCAAAGAAATAAAGGGAACACAAACAGCCTGTTGCAAATGGAATAGTGTTCACTTTATTTTTTTGAGCAGTATATATATACATATATATGTGTCCCACTGACATGTACTGTATTGTTATGAATGAATCACCATAGGAGGCAAAAACAGAAATACTAGCTAAGTCCAGAAAACCAGAGAAGTTGGCAGCTATCGGATTACAGACCCCTGAACCTATCAACAACAACTAGCAGTAGCCGTGGGGGGTTCCTACGGTGCCCTAGACCCCTCGATCACAGCCGGAGAACTACATAGGTCTAAAGACAGAAAGGGAAATCTAAACTGCCCCAGAGCAGACCCCAAAGTAATAGGCAGCCCCCAACATATAATGACGGTGAAGCAAGATGAAAAAACACTCACACAGATAGAAAGATAGGCCGAGCAAAAGATGGGGCCCAAGCTAACCAAATAGGACAGGATAGAAAAGCTGCTGTCTGTAATCCGCCAAAACCCTATCAAACAAGAGCCAACAGCTGATAGGGAAAAAAGCCCTGAAGACGCTAGGCTTCAAAAAGACTATATCAGCACTCAGGTATCTTCTGAAGACAGAGCAAAAAGGAATTCAGCACACCCCAGCAGGGAATGGCAGAAATCCAGAAAAACAAGGAAAAACAAAAACAAAAACAAAACACAAATGCAAAAGGCAGAGCAGAAAACTTAGCTTTTGAGGAGCAGGAATCAGACTGGTCTCCTAGAATCCCTCAGAGAGGTCACCAGCAAGGCAGAAGGGCGTCGGCTGCCTTATATCCAGTCAGCAATTCCCGTCACCCAGTCATCATCATCCTGCCCAGATGCTTGGTAATCAGCCTCACTACCTTCCTTCACCAGAAGAGGGAGTTCATCAGACCTCAATGGTGAAGGGGAAAATGAACTCACAACACTGTATATATACTGTATATATGTTTTGACGAATATTTGAGGCCATGGATGAGTTAAGTGTCCATTTTGCAAAGCTGCGAGAATATCTCCCCATAAGGATGCCATACTGATGTTACATGGATGTCACACAGATACTTAGATGAGAGAAAATCGCATCCTCGCATTGCACACGTATGACATACGGATCACTGTTCCGGGAACATTTCTGCAATTCTCGGCCGTGAAAAACAGGCCGATTTTTTATACGGTATGTGTGACGCCGGCCTTAGTCTATCTTAGGGACTTCATAGGGTTAGTCAGGGACAGCCGCCGTGGAGCGGGGGCGCCATTTCTTGTATATCAATAGGGTGCCAACCTCAGCTGTCAGGCAGGCATAAGAATATGGGAGCTTTAGAATATTAATCGGGATTAGCTTCAAATATATGTGTTGCTTGTCATTTTTTGATACATCTAATAAAATTGTAGATTTTAAGGTTTTTTATGTATAATGTGTGTTTGACCTTAGTGTTACATTCATTCCTTTTTTGAGCACTTTAATAACGGGCAGCGTTTGTCGCAGTCTGCGGCTAGCACTGCCCGCTATCAGGGCCAGCAGACCAGTGCTTCAGGGACTCACAGTCCACATGGCCACTATGGGACCCGTAAGTCAGGGGGGCCCGATGCCAACACTGTCCCCCAGTGCATGCAGCATTCAACTGTATGGCATCACATTATATTCCATGTGAGGCGGCATTATACTCCATGAGGGTCTACATCATATTCTGTGGGGGGGCTGCATTATATTCTGTAGGGGGCTGCATTATACCCTATTAGTGGGGTTGAATTATACCCTATGAGGGGGCTACATTATGTTCTATGGGGGATTGCATTATAACTCATGAGGGGGCTGCATTATATTCTATGAGGGGGCTACATTATATTCTATGAGGGGGGCTACATTATATTCTATGAGGGGGCTGCATTGTACTATATGAGGGCTGCACTATATTCTATGAGGAGGCTACTTTATATGCTATGAGGGGGCTACCACAACCCCTGTTACATAGTTAAGAAGTGTACTACCTTATATACCCTGATATTACCGTGTTTTACCAAACAATTGTTGGTCTTATATTTATTTCTATATAGCTGCATAGTGAGCCCAAGAATGATTTCATCGTGCTAGCTGCCCCTTGTGGCTGTCTTTTAACAACCGTGTAAGAGACCAAGATAGTGGTAAAGTAGTTGAAAATAATTTATTAACATTTTATAATACTTTATAAGAGGGGGATTACAGTAAATATTTTAAATTTTTAGGAGGAAATGGTCATTGAGGGAGCACTGTCACTAACTCATTGTCTTCTTCTTTATTTTTTTTTTATATAGGGCTAACATATTCCGCAGAGCTTTACATCACTGTCCCCGATGGGGCTCACAATCTAAATTCCCTATCAGTATGTCTTTGGAGTGTGGGAGGAAACCGGAGCGCCCGGAGGAAACCCATGCAAACACGGGGAGAACATACAAACTCCTTGCAGATGTTGTCCTTGGTGGGATTTGAACCACTGAGCCACTGTGCTGCCCTGTCAAGTGTAAAGCTTGGATAGAATTTCCAGCCAATAAATAGATTAGAAAAAAACCCTTAAGTGTCTTAGTCAATGAGCCAACTCTTAACTCAGTCCTTAAAAGTTGATGATGCTACTATGGACTACAAAAACAAAACCATACCAGTGAGAAACAGAAAAAGATGAGTTGGTATTATGTCTGATAAATGCTGTTCAAAATTTTTCCTGAGTCCTGAGTTTAGTCCCATATCTCAGTTGCACGTCCATGATAATTCATGGAGCATCTCCTTTCTCTCTTGTGCCTTAATGTGGGGTTAAGTGTCAGATCCAGGGTCCCTAAATTTTTGCCATCCCAACATTGCGTTTTCTATCCTGAAACAAATGAAACAGACTCCTCAGAGGAACCTTAACAAAGACAAAATTTGGTGACTTGGGTTAGCAAGTACAATCAAAGAATCTCAACTAAACAAAATGCCAGGGATATATGCTAAAAACTGTGCAGCTGCTCAGGAGCAAGCCTCAAAAATAGTTAAACAAAATGATAAACAATGTAAACCTGTCATTGATCTTAAGACCAGCCATATTTTTTGCATTTGAAGCACATAGCTGTGTTGAAAGCTTGGTGTTAATATCTTTTCAGGATTCACGGTAAGGTTATATTTCAGTGGTGCATGTAGAAAGCATCGGATTGTTAGTGGTGCATGTAGTAAGCATCGGATTGTTGTCTGTTACATTATCTAATATTTTATTGCTTCTGTGTCCTACAAATCATGATAATTCTCTAGAATTTCCTCATGAAAATTCCAAATTCAAGTCATTCCCTAGCATTACTGGTTCACACAGTCAAGTGCAGCCTGGGCGGGAAGGCTTGGGGTTAATATTGTTCTCTGGCCTCTTTCACAAAGTCTGACACCATAGCAACAAGGGTCATTAACTTGTCGCAATCTTGTCACCACCATGTTAAACCCTAATAGGTCAACAAAAGAAAAACATAAAACAAAATTTTATCTAAGTCGATCTTTTACACAAAGTAATTTCTCAGAAACATGAGTCGTGCTAGAGACAGCAATCATCTAAAAGGATAAAAACGTAGACAGAGGGAGATCTTATTCAAGCATTTGAAGATGATAAAAAATGGCAGATATGTAATCACACTATTTGACCTTTCTGGTCATCAGAGGAATAACTTTTGAGCAAAATATGATTATACGGAAACAGTCATGTAGAAAAAGCATAAAAGTATTCCGATTCAGAATTATTAGACATTGCGCTGTCTCACCAAATAAGCACACATAGACATCCAAAACAAGCATGGATATTGTTACAACAGGCGAGAATATTTTCCATGATAACAAAAATGGTATCAATAAAGGCTACAGCTCTGTGCAGAAAAAACAAGCCTCACACAGTTACATCATTGGAAAAAATATAAGAAGTTATTTATGAACGTCAGAAATTGGTGACAAAAAATTAATTTAATTTAAAAAGTTTAGAGTTTTTTAACCACTAAAATATAAAAAAGTAAACAAGTTTGATATCTCCATACTCATACTGACATAAAGAGTTCTATTGCTGGGTCATTTTTACTGCACAATGCATCCTGAGAAAAAACAAAACAGCAAAAAAAACAATAGTGGAATTGCATTTTTTTCACTATTTCAAACTGTGAGGATCTAAGGTTGTGGGTTATAACAATCACCTAGGCAGGTTAACGATGCAAATATTTTTTATTCCATGCGTTCATGTTTTTACAACAAATCCAGGTAGATGGCCAAAATACAATGTCCTCAGTACACAAGATCCCTTCTCTGGGGCCGATAGTCTCACTGCCCCTGTACCAGGCGGTAATCACTGTCTCCCAACTTTTGGTTGACCTGTAGATTTCGTATGTCCCGCCAGTATAGTCTGTAGTCACAGTGCATGCTCCTCCAAATGACAGGTAATACAATCAAAGCCCATGTATCCAGCAGCAACAGTTCCAGTTAATAAATCCCTCAACAGTAGCGTGTATTCTGACTCTTCAAGGCAGTATGAGTCTCTAAATCCTTAGCCATCAATCCCTTACATATCTGTATGATTGTTGTACTCACATGCCAGGCATCCTCAGATAGTGCCATCTCAGCCAGCACTGACTTGAAATAAGAGTCCAGGAGATGCATACAGTGTACATGTATATCCAAAGATGGCTAAAGCAAACTGATAATGAAGAAGGGAGGAGCAAGGGCTAACATCATCACAAAATCTCTGTACGACGTGACAAGTCTTTGCTGTCCAACGTCGACTTGAAACCTGAAAAGAGGCTATAGAAGAAAACACTATGCAACAATAATGCAACAATTCAAGTCCATACTTAAGCGACGACGCGTAGTCCTTGAAAAAATACATAAAAAAATGAATATGAGTTCAGTAGAAAAACCCATCTTCGGGTTGGGGAAACCGCAACAAGCCAACTTTTCCACCAACCCAACAATCCAAAAGTAACATTAAATCCATGGGGAAGTGGTCAAGTTGCACAAAGAGAGTTTTATGCCCTAACACGGCTGGGAAACGAGGCAGTATGCTCCCCACTGTGATGGAGTCCAGCAACAATGTTCCATTCATGTGAAGTCCTACTTCAGTTCAATGACTATGCGAAAGAAGATTCGAGTTGAATCCCCTTTTGTCACCTTGACTTCAACCTCCCGAGTCTTTCCGTCATTGCTGGGCACAACCCTGGTGATAAGACCCATCAGCCAGTGGTTACGATGAGCCTCTTAGTCTTGTAAAATGACAAGACCTCCTTCTTGTAGGTTAAGAGTTGGCTCCCCCATTTGTGACGGTTTTGAAGCAGATGCAGATATTCAGTCTTCCACCGGTGCCAAAATACATTAGACAGATGTTGTACCTGCTTCCATTGACGTCTGAAAATGTCCTTTTGATCAAAGTCTCCAGGAGGGACTGGAGCAGCTCCAATCTTCTGCGTAAGGAGTGTATCTGGAGTGAGAATCATTGGCGCATCAGGGTCAGATGATACCAGCACCAAAGATCTGACATTTACTATAGCTGACACCAACTCAAGGAAAGTGACCAGCACTTCATGGGTGAGAGGAAGTTTATGTTCCAGCAACATGGAATTGAGACTACATTGTGCAATTCCAATCATGCGTTCCCAGGATCTGCCCATGTGTGATGAGTGTGGAGAATTGAACACCCAGGTGCAGCCATTATTGGTCAAGAAGTTGTCTAACTGCAATACTTTGCAAGCCCCTACAAAATTAGTTCCACAGTCGGATTGGAGTTGTTTAGCAGGCCCACGGATTGAAAAGAATCCTCTTAGGGCACTGATGAAGCAAGAAGAGTCCATGTGAACTGCACGAACACTGAGACAGATAAATAGAACAGCCCATCGCTTACTGTTCACACCTCCCCCATGAGTTCTTCTTGTACAGTAATGACCGACCAATGACCGAAGACGTGGCATGTGAGGCAAGCTCAGGCCACTCATCCATTTTGGAAGACCAAAATGTGAAAGGGTCCAAACCCTCCCTGATGGTATTGATATTCAGTTCTAGATACTCCTGCACCATCCTCTCCATTCGTTCACTACTGTACATGTAAGACTTGGACTCTGTTTTGCTGGTGCACGAGTTAGTCTAAAAAAAGTGTCAATGGACTCATAGAAATTGCTTCTTCCACTTCCAGCACTGCTGCTGCTGCTGCTAATGTTTTGGCATTGACAAATTAATGTGCCAGAGATTGTAAGTCTAGAGCTGCTAAGCAAACTGTGTGCTTCACTGTTGTCTTGGGAAAAGTTCTCTTAAGGTAAGAACTTGTTTCGATACTCCAGCATTTGCGGGTCCCTTTCCAGGGCTGGAAGCATCTCGCAAAATTTGATTTTATAATGTGGATCTAACAGAGTGGCAACCCAGTAGTCAGCAGTTTTCCTAATCATAACTATACAGGGATCATGTTGCAGATGTCGAGCTCTACCATGAGAGCCAAGCCCAAGCTGTACTGGTGGCTGGGTAACAATGAATCTCATTTCCTCCATCCCCTCCTGTCAACCACGAACAACAGAGAGGGAAGGATTATCCTCTTCATCTGTCAGCTGCTTGCCCATCACCTCTTCCTCCTCCATTTGTTCCCAGGATCTTGCACCTTTGATAACAGTTTGTCCGTTATCACCAGCCCCCCTCAGTCGCTGTAATCCACCCTCTCTTTGCACCCGCCTGGGTGACGACAGTCTTGAACTTAGAGACAATGATATCCCTTCGCCATCCTCCTCTGCTTCCTCCTCTTCTTCTGGGACAACCATCTTCTCCTGCAGGCTAGTCAAAGTCTGCTCCAGCATATAGATGACCAGAATAGTGATGGTGATGACAGCATCGTCAGAGCTAACCATCTTAGTAGCCATTTTGAAACTGTGCAGAAGGGTGCATAAGTCCTTAGTCTGTGCCCACTCTGTAAACGTGATATGCACCACGTCCGTACTGCGTTGTCCCAGGCTATGCGACATGACATACTACATCAGGGCTCATTGCTGCTGGCACAGTCACTGCAACATGTGTAGAGTGGAATTCCAGCACATCGCATATCAACCTGTTAACTGGCATGGACAACGACCTCTGTATCAATGCAAGTCAATGACCAGAGGGGTGCGAATGGCAGAAATGAGCACACGGCTTACATGCCTTCTGGAGTAATTCACCCAGGCCAGGATAGTGGCAGAGAAAACGCTGTACCAGTAGATTGAGGACGTGAGCCATGCAAGGCACGTGTGTGAGCTGACCTCGCCGTAGGGCTGGTACCAGGTTTGCACCATTATCGGACATGGCCTTCCCTGGATCCAGTTTCAGCAGTGACAGCCATTGATCAAACTCAGCCTGGGGAGCTGTCCTCAACTCTTCAGCTGTATGACTGTGATCTCCAAAGCATATGAATTTTAACACTGCCTAACTGCGGTGAGCTCTGGCTGCGTAGTACAGAGGTGGTGGGGATTCACTGTGCACTATTGGAACATGTGTTTCATTAAGGCAGAGGTTGAGGGTGCAGGTGGAGGCCCTAGAGGAGATAGAGGTGGAGGCAGAAGCAGTGGAGGAAGTGTTAAATGTAGAGTTTTGTCCTGCAAGCCTTGGGGATTCCAAGACTTGTGAAGCAGCGCCTGTCCCCACAGCCACCAGAGTCACCCAATGCCCAGTCAGCGAGATGTAACACCCTTGCCCATGCTTACTCATCCAAGCGTCTGTGGTGAAATGCACCCTGGCAAACTGAGATTTAGTCAAGGAACGGGTAATGTTGTCTGCGGCATACTGGTGTAGCGCAGGCACAGCTTTCTTGGAAACGTAATGGCAACTGGGCAATTGGTACTAAGGAACTGTGATGTCCATCAGCTTTCAGAAACTGTCTGTATACAAGAGGCGGAAAGGTAGTATTTCCGTGGCCAACAGATTGGAGATGGTGGAGTTCAACGTCTTAACTTTGTCATGCGTAGGAGGAAGCAATCTTTTATGTGACCACAACTGCGGAACGGTGGACTGAGTGCAGCGCTGAGAGATGGTGGAGTATGGTGAACTGCACAAACTGCTGGACCATGAGAGAGGTACAGACAGAGATGCTATGGTGGATTGTGGAAGTTGTGGTACTTTTGAGTACACTTCCTATGACCATGGTTTAGAATGTGTGAACAGCTCTTCAGACTCACCCATCTGTGGTTCCATACAGTCAGCTGTACGGTTGGAGAGTTGGACATCGGGGAGAAGCTAGGGAATTTGGGTGCCACCTCTGTGGACTGTACTGGGTGTGATGTTGTGGTGGGGGAAGAGGAGGAGAGGCCACTTGAAAGTGTGCTTACCTTCCAATTGAGCACATGCTCTTTCTGGGCATCATCAACAAGGCATACCGCTATGTGTATGCCAAAGAAAGGTAGTGGAGTAGCCTGTCCAGTAGCAAAAGTTGTCAGTTGTCTTTACATAGTACGTGATGTTGGTTCACTAATGCTTTCACAAACATTACCACCTATCCCACGTACACCTTGAACACCAAGCCTAATTCCCCTTCCACCACGGCCTCACTTTTTCCATCATGTGGCTCAGATAATGTGGTAGAAGCACAGTATTATCAACAAAAAATTAGACTTTAAACTCTGCACCACCTCTGCAATCACCTGAACTTCAGCAACAGTAAATTCCAAGTTCAAACATGGCATGCTGTATCATGTTAGTTACAGAAAAAAGAATTGTTTGAGTGTTGATAAGACATGTATGACAAATAAGATATGCTACAAGCAATTTGAAAGTCAGGTCCCCTACTGTATGACACTTGGAGAAGAAGAATTTTTTTTGGCCTATGGATCAGGCCTCTATAACACACTAGATGCTGCAAACTATTTGAAAGTCAGGTCCCCTACTGTATGACAGAAGGAACAGGAGGGTTTTTGGTGGCCTCTGGATCAGGCATCTACAGCTTAATTTCAACCCAACAAAATGACAAAGTGTGATACGGTGGGTTGTCTAACTTTTTGCAACTGAAAAATTATATATTTTTTTAATGTGCCTTAGGTCTGCAGACAATTTCATATCACCACAGCACAAAATGACAAGGTAGGGGGATACAGCAGGCTGTTTCACATTTAGCTACAGAAAAAATATTATTTATAATGCTATACTCGTGCATGGAACACAATAGAAGCAGTACCCAACACACTTTTAGGACATGTGCCCTGCTGGCTTTGTCTTTGTACCTCATTATTGGCCAAAAAAAGTGATGGAAGGTAAATTTAACAGCCACATTGGACACTAGCTATCTACACTATCTGACTAATATACAACTGCCTAGCTAACTAGCTAAAATGTGGGATACAGCAAGCTTTTTCACATTTAGCTAGTGAAAAAATATTATTTTGAGTGCTATACTCGTGCATGGAGCACAATAGAAGCAGTGCACAACACACTTGTAAGACATGTGCCCTGCTGGTTTTGTCTTTGGACCTCAGTAATGGCCAAAAGAAAGAAAAAGTGCTGATAGTTACCCTCACTGGATGCTAGCTAGCTACACTATCTGACTGATATACAACCGCCTAGCTATCTAAATAAAATCTTGCTAACAGTGCCAGTGACAGGAGCAGCCTCTCTGCGCTGTTGCAGTGTCAAAATGGTGCTAAAACAAGATGTCCACTATTTTTATGGAGGGTGACATGTGATTTCAGCAAGCCTCTGAGCTCTTCAAACCCCCTACCCTCAAACATGTGTCAAAAGCTCATGATACACCACCATTATCGTTGCTCAAGTTTTTAAAGCTGAAAACACTTTTGTGGCAACACAAATATTTTCCCACACATTTACCGAATATTACCGATTTTTTCCGATTTTATAAAATTTTGCTTGTGTTTCCGATCACGAATCCGAATGCCATATTCGTGTTTATGTTTGGCAACAGTTTTCTGAACAAATTTGCTCATCACTATTCCTGATGTTAAAGTGATGAGCAAGCAAATCAATAATAAAACACAGCAAGCAAATCTGTAATAAAATATAATAATTTTGATGCAGCCGGTGCTCCATGCTGGAAAAAGTCTGCTGCATCCCGTAGAGCTGTGGACTCCGCTCTTTGTCTATTCATCCTATAGTCTTTAGTAAGTGACCAACTCCTCGCACAAACAGTTTGTAATTTTATCAAAATGTGGTAAGGGTGACAAAAATTTCCATCTGGGAAAACATGAATATATAATGGCTTTGGCTATATAAAATTTTCTGTCAATATATGTATGTGCATATTAAATATGGCAGTATATATATATATATATATATATATATATATATATACACACACACACATTATGGTGCAAAAGTATTAAGCAGGTTGGAAAAAAATGCTGAAAAGTAAAAATGCTTTAAAAGTGATGGTGTTAATAGCTTATTTTTAGTAGTTTAGAAAAAGCATAATTATTAATTAGCATAAAAGGGATAAATCTAAATCGAATCCATATTTCGTGTGACCACCCTTTGCCTAAAACAACATCAAAGTAAAGAATTCTTCCAGGCACACTCTCATATAGTTTTTGGAAGAACTCAGTAGGAAGGTTGTTCAAACATTTTGAAGAACGAGCTACACATCTTCTATGAATGAAAGTATTGCCCAAATCCTTTTATCTCTTCATCAATAAACTTGATAATGTTGAGAGCAAGGCTCTGTGAGGGCCATTTCGTCAATTACCAGACTTTTGCTTTTTAATGCTGAAGATAGTTCTTAATAACAGTTACTATATATTTGGGTGGTTGTCCTACTGCAGAATAAATTTGTAACAAATCAGATGCCTCCCTCATGGTATTGCATGATGGATAATTATCTACCTGTATTCTCATCATAGATGACACCAAGCTATATACAACATTGATGATCGTACATGCAGTGGTTTTCCAAATAAAATTCAGTGCAGCAGCATATTAGGAGTTTTACACAAAGCGATTTGCAAGTTGTTCCATTTGCTTGGTTCAGCTAGTTTCTACAAATTCAGTACTAGATTAGGTGGAAAAAAAACTAATGACAGTTTCCCTTTAAATACATATGTACCATAAGATCTCAAACAAAATGGATATTGTTTTACATTATTAAATTAAAATCCTTTGGTAATAATTTTGTATTTTTAAAAATAATTTGTTTACACATGTAGTTGGCTGTTTTTATATCTTCATGTTTATATATATATACTAGCTGAAGAGCACGGTGCTGCCCGGGCATAGTAACTAACTACAGTTAGTTATAACAAATTATAATGATTATATCTATATATATAAAGCTGAGAGTATAGCCCCACCCACTCCGCATAGCCACATTCACTATAATATCCCATATCATCCCGTCAGGCAGAGCTACCGGACTACTACCCCTAATATTCCACATCGTCCCATCAGCCAGAGCCACCGGACTGCTAATATCCCACATCATCCCGTCAAAGCCACCGGACTACTACCGCTAATATCCAACATCATCCCATCAGCCAGAGCCACCGGACAACTACCACTAATATCCCACATCATCTCGTCACAGCCGCCGGACTACTACCCCTAATATCCCACATCATACCAATGATGCCTTTAAGAGACCCTTGGGTCAGAACCACAGAGCGGAGTGGAACAGTTTTAACTTCCATACCGGGGATCCCTTTAAGAGAGGCCTGGGGTCAAAACCAAAGTGCTCTGTGCTCCTTTCAGGGCGGCAGACAATAGCTGGGAGCTTATGTTCCCAGGTATGCCAGCGCTCTCCCACCCAATCAGTGTCTGCTGAGGTGTTGTCAAGTGGGAAAACTTGCTCGTAGCAACCAATCACAGCTCAGCTTCTTTTAACCAGCTCTGTTGAAATGAAAGATGCTTAGTGATTGGTTGCAAGGAAAACTATTGCTGATAGCAACCAATCACAGCTCAGCTTCTGTATATACAGTGGGGCAAAAAAGTATTTAGTCAGTCAGCAATAGTGCAAGTTCCACCACTTAAAAAGATGAGAGGCGTCTGTAATTTACATCATAGGTAGACCTCAACTATGGGAGACAAACTGAGAAAAAAAAATCCAGAAAATCACATTGTCTGTTTTTTTTTAATTTTATTTGCATATTATGGTGGAAAATAAGTATTTGGTCAGAAACAAAATTTCATCTCAATACTTTGTGATATATCCTTTGTTGGCAATGACAGAGGTCAAACGTTTTCTGTAAGTCTTCACAAGGTTGCCACACACTGTTGTTGGTATGTTGGCCCATTCCTCCATGCAGATCTCCTCTAGAGCAGTGATGTTTTTGGCTTTTCGCTTGGCAACACGGACTTTCAACTCCCTCCAAAGGTTTTCTATAGGGTTGAGATCTGGAGACTGGCTAGGCCACTCCAGGACCTTGAAATGCTTCTTACGAAGCCACTCCTTCGTTGCCCTGGCGGTGTGCTTTGGATCATTGTCGTGTTGAAAGACCCAGCCACGTTTCATCTTCAATGCCCTTGCTGATGGAAGGAGGTTTGCACTCAAAATCTCACGATACATGGCCCCATTCATTCTTTCATGTACCCGGATCAGTCGTCCTGGCCCCTTTGCAGAGAAACAGCCCCAAAGCATGATGTTTCCACCACCATGCTTTACAGTAGGTATGGTGTTTGATGGATGCAACTCAGTATTCTTTTTCCTCCAAACACGACAAGTTGTGTTTCTACCAAACAGTTCCAGTTTGGTTTCATCAGACCATAGGACATTCTCCCAAAACTCCTCTGGATCATCCAAATGCTCTCTAGCAAACTTCAGACGGGCCCGGACATGTACAGGCTTAAGCAGTGGGACACGTTTGGCACTGCAGGATCTGAGTCCTTGGTGGCGTAGTGTGTTACTTATGGTAGGCCTTGTTACATTGGTTCCAGCTCTCTGCAGTTCATTCACTAGGTCCCCCCACGTGGTTCTGGGATTTTTGCTCACCGTTCTTGTTATCATTCTGACCCCACGGGGTGGGATTTTGCGTGGAGCACCAGATCTAGGGAGATTATCAGTGGTCTTGTATGTCTTCCATTTTCTAATTATTGCTCCCACAGTTGATTTCTTCACTCCAAGCTGGTTGGCTATTGCAGATTCAGTCTTCCCAGCCTGGTGCAGGGCTACAATTTTGTTTCTGGTGTCCTTTGACAGCTCTTTGGTCTTCACCATAGTAGAGTTTGGAGTCAGACTGTTTGAGGGTGTGCACAGGTGTCTTTTTATACTGATAACAAGTTTAAACAGGTGCCATTACTACAGGTAATGAGTGGAGGAAAGAGGAGACTCTTAAAGAAGTTACAGGTCTGTGAGAGCCAGAAATCTTGATTGCTTGTTTCTGACCAAATACTTATTTTCCACCATAATATGCAAATAAAATGAAAAAAAAACAGACAATGTGATTTTCTGGATTTTTTTTTCTCAGTTTGTCTCCCATAGTTGAGGTCGACCTATGATGTAAATTACAGACGCCTCTCATCTTTTTAAGTGGTGGAACTTGCACTATTGCTGACTGACTAAATACTTTTTTGCCCCACTGTATATATATATATATATGTATCCTACAATCCAGAAAAAAGTTTTGTTTTTTTTTAATATATATATATATATATATGTATATCCTACAATCCAGAAAAATGTTTTGGTTTTTTTTAAAACATTTTTCTGGATTATAGGATAAATATTTTTAGCGCAAATATCTATATATTTATAATTATCATATCATTGTTTGGACAAAGAGGTGGTATTGTCTATTTATTTGCTGCTTTTGTATCCTCCATGCAGCGCCCCAAGCTGTTGACTATATATATATATATATATATATATGTATATGTATATATATATATATATATATATATATATAATGTCATTACTGGCTTTTTTCATTCTCGGCAAAAGCATGCATTTTAATGGTCCATTATCCAGGACCTGCAAATTTCACAAATATTCAACACTAATTTGTTTCCGATCAAACTGATTTGCTCATTTCTAACAGCAAGTCATCAGTTATTGAGACGCTAGTCTAAATGTGACAGATAACATGATGATATGATGGCAGAGGTAAAGGAATTTGTGCTTGCTCTAAATTATGATGCATTTTCAATGTTTAAGCATTCATATTTTCGCCATTGCATGATATCTAGAATTCTGAAAAATATAGGTCAATATACATAAAAATTCTAGCTACATAGCCTGTATTCAAACTAAGATTTTAACGTTCAAAATCAGGACATTTAGACCCATAACAAAAACAATATAGAAAGTCCACAAAACACCCACTTTTGATAAAGTCTTCAAAACCAAGACTGTTGGCAAGTATGTTCTCCACATGTTTGCATGCATTTCCTGCAGGTACTTTAGCTTCCTTTCATATTCAGAAAATATACTGATACATTACTTGCCTTTCCTCAAAGTTAGCTCTTGTTGGAAAGGGAATTGGGAGCCCTACTGGCTCAGGAACTGATGGACAGCACATTGTGATACACTTTCTAAGCAACAGAGATATATAAACAAATGTATGAATGTTGCTCTTCACCTACCAATAAAACCTGGCATTTAAAAAATTATCTACTTTCATATAAGCTGTGAGATTTGTAGAATACCATTAGATAAGTACAGTGATGAGCAAAAGGGTAGCAATGTTTTGAACTCTTGACTTTCAGGCTCCATAACTCATCATCCACAACAGCTTCAAACGTGAGATTACCATCAATTTATAGACAATCATCTTGGCTATCTCATACATAAATTTGACTTACAACTATTTAGCATATGATTAATTATGCAGATTCTTGTCATGTCACTGCATTGTTACTGTTTTGCTTCTGGTGATGGAAAAATCATTTTCTTCCTGAATACTACAAATTACAACCTGTTCTCACATTCTATAATAGCTCAGTATGGTATTAGGTTGATTTTCAAGTAAAAGGTTACTGGTTTGAATCAAAGAACAGCCATGATGGAAATTTCCTATGAAAAAGAGAAATAGCATCATCAATCTCATCAATAGCGGTCCCTTGGCCAAGAACATTGCCAAACTGCATCATGTGAGTGCCATGACAGTTGGAAGAAAATGAAGTCTGTCCATCCATTCAAAAGCCAAATGGCGGACATCCAGGCAAATGCAGCTACTACACTCAAGAAAGTGTGATAAAAAGATATAAGGCAGCACTAATCCAAAGAGATGAGATGTCCTGCTAGCGCTGCCTTATCAACATAAATGACTATGCAGCATAAAAGTTAATTTTTTGAAAGTTATTAATTAGACACATCAAACACCTTACTAGAATAAAGAAATCCACAAAACCGCTAGCGTGTCGATCAAGAACAGTTAGGAATTCCTTTTAATAATTACATAGAGACTGATATATCAGCGGAACCATCTTCAGTAGATAAAGCAGGTTGATTCTTATTATTATATCTCAGTCTAATGAAAAAATTATTGTGCTATCTAAATAATGAAAATAAAAATTGAAGATAATATTACACAAAAACTGGGGACTCGAAGAGAAAATCAAGAGTATATGTTTACAATATTCCTGACAACTGGTTGGTGAACATGCTTGTCTCTCTCGTATTCTGACTGAATGTCCTGTTCATATGAGTTTCACGGGTAAGAGGTATGTCACAAGGACTTGGTAACTTTACAATTTGCATGTGAGTTGACTTAAATAATGTATCTAGGAATAAGAAAAGAAACAAAGTCCCTTTATGCAATGCAGGTCTTGTATTGTTCCACAAATAGCCTGTTGATGAACGTGAGATGGCAAAACCATCTTCATTAGGCGGAATTTAATAGCAAATCAAAGTTCTAGTGGAGAATAGACTGATCTAAACTTTAGCCTCCCCTGGGTTCTGCTGAAAGATTAGAGGGAGAAAGAGCAGTGCTTGGGTAAGTTGAATGTATCGTATTATTTTTCACTAATAGGTACTTTTGTTATAACCCATGAGAATGATTTAACCCTATGTATCATTGGGAAGCGTGGCAGCGAGTTGTCTTTTGTATTCATGTTTTTTCCCCTAGCAAGAGTCTGGTGACAGGACAATGTTTTTCACAGGGCTAATGGTAAACAATGGATTACGTTATGATATACAGAAGATAGAAAGATAAACCTTTTTATGTATTCTTTTAGCTAGGGTCCATCTTCCAGTACATAAAGGAGGTCAGAAGAATATCGTAACATATTGGTGCTGTGTTATATGAGCAAATAGCTACAAATACATTATCATGTCATTTTTGTGTATATCTATGTATATTTATGTGCATAGATATACACAGTGCTCAGCATAAATGAGTACATTTTAATAAGTATCTCACTAAAAACAAGTACAATTTCTAAAATTAACAAGACGGAGTTTCATAGAATTTTTTTTTACCAATAACATAAAAGTAAGATTATAATATATCTTTCATTGAAAATCTTCAGATTTGCTCAAATTAGTTGCTGGAAATGCTGATGCTCAACTTGTTTCTTCTGAACTTTCCATAGGTGTTCAATGGGATCCAGATCAAGAGACATACTTGGCGGCATGATTCCACCACTCACGGTGTCCTAAGAACACCGTGAGTGACAGCGCAGCCACCCTATAGAATCAGGAGTGTGCTGGCCTTTCAGTACTGTGAATGACAGCCCAGCTGCCCAATCTGGTTGGGCCTGTGAGGTTTCCTCCAGGTGTCACACGTTCAGGGTTCGGGCAATTTAGCTGACTGGCATTGATCACACTGTTGCCAGTTGTAGCCTAGCTTGGTGGTGCATTTGCTCTGTGTTCTGATATTCTGATCTTTGTTGAGAAACTTTGGATTTGCCTTTTTCACTAATCGTTTGTATTACCCCTTTGGCTTTTGACTCTGACTTTATGAATCAAGAACCAGCAGAGTATATTTAACCCATAAAATACTTTTATTGATAATATTTAAAACAAAACCGTCCAAAATTAGATTTAGTAGAAAAGCTACATAACATTCACTTTTTTTAATACATTTTTTTCATATTGATTGCTCGCTCACACAAGTGGCTACTTGAGATGTAAATTGGTCCTGTTGGGCCATCTTCTTAGTGCAGCGGGTTTATATTATTTATTAGTGGTTTACTATTTTGTGGAACACTAGAAGCAAGGATGTGGTATCCATTTGCAGCTTAAGAAGTTTTCTGAGTGGGCTGAGGTGTAATATATTGTATAATATCCTATTCATTTGTCATATCCCTTTGTCTTTGACATACTATCCTGGTATTTGCGCTCAGACTTCTTGACTTCCCCACCTCACGGCTTGTCTTTGAAAAGTGACTCAGTGTCACATTATGACAGGCCGCTACGTTTTTTCTTTTTCATCAATATGGATCCAGTATCAAGTTCACATGCTGTGCGATTGGGTGGTGAATATGATGCAAAGGATTCAGGATCTGGTTAAAGAATACCAGAATCTTGAATCATCGCAATCACAGTTGCAGGGTCGTATATCTAGTTTGATGAAAGCGACTTACAACTCTCTGCTATCAGCTATGGCTGCAATGTCTGTAGTCTCAGATGTATAGCTGGTGTCTGTCATGATACCAGTGCTGGGTGACCGGCACTTCTGGGGTTAATGTTTTGATCTCAGTGCAGATTCTTACCTGCACACCTGGGACCTATTATGGTGGCCTCTCATTGGTTCTGGGAAAGCTTCTTAAAGCCTCAGGAAGCTCCCATCCCCCGTCTGTTATACTTTCGCCCTTGGCATTGTGTGGTGACCCCTGAGTGTGTTTGTGCTGTGTTCTGGTTGCTTGATTCTCTGTGTACGACTCAGTCTCTTCTCTGGATATTGCTTTGGATTCTGCTTGATACCTTCTATGTCTGTTTGGTTTTGACTTCTGCTTGGCCCTGACTATCCGTTCTGTCTCATCCCTGGTACTTTACTGATATCTCTGTGTATGACCTCCGTTTTGCCTGACTGAGTATTTCTGTATAGTGTCCTGCCATCTCTGAAAGCAGGATGCTAAGCCCCGCCCCCTTGCAGTCACATGACCGTAGGTCCTGTGACTGCTTGCTAAACGTCAGCGTCCACAGGTCTTGTGTATCTGTACTTTCCGGCTGTACCTGACCCCGGGCCCCCCTACAGTGCGGGTGAGTCCCTGCTCAGCGGAGGCTTCACGCCAGCGCTGACAGGATCCTGACAGTGTCTACTGAAACTAGAGAATGTACACAAGGTCTTCTGTGAAATGGGAGTATAAACTACTAATAAAACCTACAAGAATGCTCCCAAAAACAACAATTCATTCTAAAAATTAAACAATTAACAACCATAAAAATAAGTAAAAAAAGGAGAGGTCATACAGAGAAAAGATCATTTTCCACATGAGCATATGAGATATATCTAGTTACTCACATAAATTTTGAACTGATTTTTTGATTATTCTGGAACTAATTACTGATATATTGATATATTTATCATATGATCTTTTCTCTAAATGACCTCTCCTTTTTTACTTGTTTTATGGTTGTTAATTGTTTCAATAAAAATCTTGTTTTAGGCTACGTGCACATGTTGTGGATTTTGATGCGTTTTCAGCTATGCCTGCTACAGTGACAGCTAGCTGATGATGGGAGAGTAGTAGTCCCATTATCTGGCTAGTGTGTTGAAGTGTTAAAAAAAACAAAACACATACATACATACAGTACATACTCACCATACAGCTAATCCCTGATGCCCTTGATCACCTGCAGTGGATAACTCCACCATCAGAGGTCAATGGAGTTCAGGCTGTCACTTGCAGCACCGCTGCATGAGAAAATTCTCACGCAGCAGTGCCGTAAAGCGAGAGCATGAACTCCAGTGAACCCTCAGTGATAACACTGCAGGAACCATTGTCTCCTGTCAGTGTGTCACTAGAGGACCTGTAGAGAGGTCACATCTCCTGATGTGACAGCTCTATAGGTCTATAGGGGAGATCGTCATGGGACACTCATTATTACATGGATTATGCCGGAACAGGGAGTATACTGTTGGTTTATTATTTTTTTTTACAGGTGATCGAGGACGTCGCAGGAATTAGGAGTAATAATAAAGAAGGGAAACTGTGTTTAGTGTTTTATTTCATTAATATACTTTATTCTGGCTGTATGTTTATTTAACCCTTTAGCAACAATAGAAGTAGTAATGGATAGGTATCTTATTGACGCCTCTCCATTACTAAGCCAGTCTTGACGTTACCTTACAATACAAAGGTGACATCAACCCCACAACTATTATTACCCCATATGCCACCGCAACATGGCAGTGGGAAGAGAGAGGCTAAGTGCCGGAACTGTCGCATCTTAGAGATGTGCCATTTCTGGGGCAACTGTCAGTTGGTGTTTATAGCCGGGGGGGAATATCCATGGCCCCTTCCTAGGCTAGTAATATCAGCCCACAGCTGTCTGCATAGCATATTTTGGCTATTAATTATAGAGGGACCCCATATTGTTTTTTTTGGGGGGTCCCCCTATTTTAGTAGCCAGTAAAGGCTAAATATACAACTGCGGGCTGATATTAATAGCCTAGGATGATCCTTGGGTATTAACCTCTACCTAGGCTATAAACATTGGCCCCCAGTCGCTGACTTCTCTCTCTGGCACAGAAAATTGCACGGGAGCCCACGCCATTTTTTCTTCATTATTTTTTAATTAAACAGATATTGCAATTAAGGCCGGGGTTACTATGTTACTATGTATTTCTATGCAGCTGAACGGTCCGGTCCGAGTGCTGGCGGCAAGTGTGACCCCGGTCTAATGCAGATTTTGTGTTTCTGTGTGTGTCTTTATTTAACTCTTTATGTACCATTTTATGTTTATTACTAAACATCGGGCTTGGTGTTATCTATCTATAGATATATCTATCCATCATCTATAGATATATCTAGCTATATATATATATCTATAGATGGATATATGGCGAGATAGATAGATAGATAGATAGATAGATAGATAGATATATAGATAGATCCACACAAGACTGCACCACAAGCGCACCTAATGGCACAATAACTGTCCATGTACTACCAACGTTGCTGGCAATTAAACCTGATTTTTCGGGTGCTTGTCCAGAAAAAAACAATACTGACAGTCCATGTGAAAGAAAGAGGGACGGCACTCACCAGTCTTCAAAAGTTAATCTTTAATCAAGAAATTCAGAACATCTTCAATGGGAGAATGGGTAGGGGGGTGGAGGAGCGACGGCGGCCATTTTGCGCTATTGCGTAGAAGCGCAATAGCGCGAAACATTGTATATCTATAATTGTATATCTATAGATAGATAGAACTATAGATAGATAGATAGATTTATAGACAGATAGATAGATAGATAGATTGTTAGAGATATCGATCAATCTATCTGTGTGAAAACATTGTTCTTCAATGGAATATGTGAAAGAAGAGGTTGGACAAGGAAATGACATGACAAGTTTTTTTTTGCTAAATAATATATCTTTATTTAGCTTACAAAAATGCATACAAAGCCACATGAAAATCCGCATAAAAAAAGCATCAAAAACATGTGGATTTTTACCTGCATTTTCTGCCAAGAGATGCAGAATCTGTGCAGAAAATTCCACAGGCAAATCCGCAACGTGTGCACATACCCTTATAATGAATTGTTTGTGGGAATATTTTTGTAGGTTTCATATCTCTTGAATCTGTAGTAACTCTTCCTGAAATATTTTGGGAGAAAAAAACAATTTAGGGTGTTTAAGGAGAGCTGTTATTTATTTTTTACCCTGCGACCTAGGTTTACAATGGATAAGTCCCAGCGGGTAGGAATAATCATGTCCCTCCTGCGAGGGGGCTCTCAGACCTGGGTGTTTTCTTTATCCCCCCAAATCCCAGGATTGGTTTCTAGCACTGCCTTCTTTGATGCCTTTGATGTAATTTATGAAGAACCTGACAGAATCCAAGTTGAGGAGGCTAAGATCATAAATTTGCTCAAAAAAAGAGAATGGACAGCACCTCCAAAATCATATATTGATTTAATTCTGATCAGGTTGCCTTAAAGGAGCTGCGTCGTGCGCTAACCACTACCACAGTGACAGTACACCAGCAGGGCGGGCAGCCTGGTGCCTCACAACACCCATGCTGCAAGACTGGGTCCCCATGACTCCAGACTGCAGCACCCCACAAGCACAAAACCATAGCAATAATGGCCGCCACACAGTACCAACACCAAATGATAGGAGCTTTTGAAACTCACCTTCTTCAAGCTCTGGAATGAGTACAAAAATAGGCTGGACCCCTTTGCAGACCTTTCCTAATTAAAATCACCTGAGCCAAATGGGAGGAGATCTTAAATTTTACACAGGGGAGCCGCACCGCTGAGGACTATAGTACAGAATTTCGGCATTAGTCTACTGAGGTTTATTGGAGCGATTCAGCCCTTAGGTACCAATTCCATAGGGGACTTTGCGAAACTTTTAAGCATGCTTTGGCTCTTTATGCTCTGTCTTGTCATTTGTTGGAGGCCATGACCAATGCCATATGTATGGACTGCACCGCGGAGACATGGTGAGCAGTAGGGTGCCTTTTATATATCCCTGACCATTTCCATTTACCTGATGTGGAACTGATGGAGGCTGAAGCTGGCAGCTCTCATGCTGTGGAAAGTAAACATCAGCACTATCTAGGACTCCGTCTCTAATGTGATATAACTGAACATTTTCTAAAGGACTGCCCAACTTGTCCTCAAGAAAGTCACCAGGAAATATCTAGGTCTGTGTGATTGTCAAAGAGGTCTCTCAGACTTCAAGTGTAACAAATACGTAGGTACTATGGAATCTGATTGCATGGGATAAAATGAATCTAAGACCAAAGTTGAGACAAATAAACTGTATTTAACAAAGCAAGAAGTAAACCATAAACTAATAGAGACTTTCTTGCAATTACAGCGAAATGCACAGCACAAAACAGAAATGTCCAGGAAACATAATAGCGGGGCGTGACCGCTAATACAAACAAGTCCAGCAGTAACATGAAGCAGGAGTGCGAACGGTACTTATACGTGGAAGTCCAGTAGTAATAAGAAGCACGGGTGCGACCGGCACTTATATGTGGAAGTCCAGAAATATGCAGACAGAGGAGCCCACACCTTTCATGGAAGTCCAGAAATGTACAGGTGGAGCATAACAAGGAGAAGATCTCTAAGTGTACCTTTTGGGCTGAAAAGTCCCACTCAAGTCCAGCACCACAGCCCGCACAGACACAGTTCAAGAAGTAATAAAAATGTCAGAAATTCTTACAGACCACAGCAGTACCAGAAATGTATGACTCCTCACTTAGAAGTCTGGACAATAGGTAACCCCAAACAGGATCAGAAAGCAGCACAGGGGACTGAAGGCAGCTGGAAATGATGAGGCAGAGCACCGAGTAATAAGCAGCAGCAGGAACTCCAGAAGCAAGCCAGGAGGAAGCCAACAGCAACAAAATACTCTGCAAAGGAGGATCTCCCAACCTGGACTTAAATAGCAGGACAGACAGGAAGTTTAAAGACAGGGCGAAGTACCAGGCTCCAGATTGGACAAGGCAAAACAGGCTCCATGGAACATTCGGAAACCTTACATCCAGGTGCTTTTTTCTCCTCTAGAAAAGTACTGCTTAACACAATGCTATCACCATTGGCTGAATTGGCAGTAAATAAATAAGGTGCACTACCAATGGGGTAATACTAGCTGATAGGGTGCTGCATAATGCATTGTACAAATAGCAAGGACAAAAGCAAGGGAAAAGACTGATGCATAAAAATAGCGCACACCTAAATAAGAAAAAATGTATATATATATATATATATATATATATATATATATATATAAATCAATAATTTTATTCAAATACCAGACCACAAAAAGACACATACATAATAAAACACCATTAAAAAACTACAATGACCATAACACATCACCCAAAGTCACGTGCTTATAACAGGTGGTGTATAAATCTGATCCTACATGACACAGACATATGTATGATAAAATGACCAAAACACATGAAAACATGAATACGCGCCAATAGAGTTGAGCGAAACGGGTCGGTCAAATTCATAAGTCGCCGACTTTTGCTAAAGTCGGGTTTCATGAAACGAAACCCGACCATAGCAAGAGGTCGGCCATGAGGTCGGCGACCAGAGCGCCAAAGTCGCTTTTCAAATGATGCTTCCAGTGCTCTTTTTCAGCCAATGATGGAGGACGTACACTGTGGGCAACGCGATGACATGGGCAGCAGTCACCACCATCTTTGAGAAGGGCATGCAAGTGATTGGCTTGCTTTGTGTGGCGTCACAGGGGCTATAAAAGGGCGTGCACACCGACCACCATCTTACTTCTGCCGATCTTAGCATAGGGAGAGGTTGCTGCTGCTGATTCTGAATAAGGGAGAGCATTAGGCAGGGAAGAATTAAAAAAAAAAACTGCTTCTGCTGGTAGCGATTTTCACTGTACAACACAACAGTTTGTGCGCAGTGACAGGGGAGGATATATTTTTGTGCATCAGCTCTGTTAGTTATTAGGCTGCCTTATAAGGCTCCCTGATAGCTGCATTGCTGATTGCACACTGCTGTGCAAACTGCTTTTTTTAAAAGCAAAAATACTTTACTTCCTCTTTTCTGCACAGTTACCAAGCGTTCATTTTTCCACACTTTTGTGTACAGCAGTCCTGCTTATTAGGCTGCCTGCTGCCATACTTGGACTGGGAGATAATTGTTCAGCCTCCTAAAATCTCTAGGGAGATTCAAATTCTCCCAATACTATATACAACTTGTACCTTGTTTTACAGTACCATATAGCTGGTGGTATTTTGGGTACATTTTCCCAGCTGGTACTGATGGTGGTGGTGCATCTGCTGGTAGTGGCAAAAGCACAATAGCACCTAAGGCAGGAGGTGTTGAGCCTGCATTATCGTCTGGCTCCACAAGGCCTCGAAGGCTCCCTTTTCTGGGAGTAGGTAAACCGCTTTAAAGCCGGAGCTTCAGGAACAAGTTTTGGCTTACATTGCTGACACAGCCTCCAGCTCTATCACCTCCTCTTCTGAAGTTTCAAAAAATAAAAGCACTGAGTCATCAGTGGAGGCTCCTGGTCAGGAACAACACCTTTCCTTGTGTCCTTCACCCCTACCAAAAGTTAAGGATGTGGCATGCCACACTACAGATTACTCCATGGAGCTCTTTTCACATACCATGTCTGGGTTATCAAGTCAAATCGTGAATTCCCCAGTCCAAGATGAATCTGACATGGAGTGCACTGATGCACAGCCACTGCTTGATTTTTCGGCTGGTACATTCACTAAGAGCACTACATTGTCCTCGCAGTGTACTGAGCCAGAATCTGACCCTGATGAAACTCAGGTTCCCCTTCCCGCTTACTATACCACCTTACACGGTGACAAAGTGGAAGGTGCAGATGAAAGTGCAGGTTCCTTGAGCAGGTGGGGGGGCATACTCATGGGCGACGGCACTGGAACAGGGCCCCTTATAGTACGCAAAAGTGTCTCTGCCGGTGGGAGGGCCCACCTGCCGTCAGACACATCGCCGTACTATGAGGGGCCCTGTGCCAGTGCCGTCACCAACGAGTGGGCCCCCTCTGCTTGCTCAGGATCACAGCACTTGCAAAGTTGAAATACTTACCTCTCCCTGCTCCACCGCCGTGACGTCTTCCACGTTTCCTGACAGTGACATTCTGGTCAGAGAGCACGATGACATCACATCTGTACGCCCTCTGCCTAAACAGTCCAAGTGCAGAGAGATGGAAGATGGGGACAACGAGGAGTCCAGAGTACAGGGATTCCCTAGCGAGGAGACTTGTTTAATTGTTTTAAAGGTTGGGAGCAATTTTTGGGGAGCACTATACTCTGGAGAATGATATATGGGGCCCACCATACACTGGAGCATTCCAAAGGTGGACATCAGACACTATAGCAGCATTTACAGGGCCCATTATACACTGGAGCATTAGAAATGGGGCCCATTATATATGGAGCATTATTTGGGCCCATAAGACACTGGAGCATCATCCATGGGGCCCATCATATACTGGAGCATTGTAAATGGGGCAGATTATATATGGAGCATTATTTGGACAAATCGTACAATAGAGCATCATCCGTGAGGCCCATCATATGCTGGAGCTTTCCAAATGGGGGACATCAGACACTGGAGCAGCATTTACAGGGCCCATTATACACTGGAGCATTAGAAATGGGGCTCATTATACAGTATATGGAGCATTATTTGGGCCCATAAGACAGTGGAGCTTCATACATGGGGACCAACATATACAGTAGCATTATGTGGAGCTCATCATATACTTTATCAAACAGTATATGGGACCAATGATTCTGTATGGAGAAATATATGGGCCTCATTACTCTGTATGGCACACTATGCGGTGGCCTAATACTATATGGAGTAATATACTGTCCGTTTTTGGAGCTATAGGAAAATTTAAAATGGATATCAGTCATGTCATGTAAGAAGTGAAGTATTTTTCATTGTACTATACCGCTATTTCTCTGCCGTATCAGAGGATCATGAATTGTGGCATGTGATAAAGGAGCCCAGTGACACTCTTTGGCCCTGGGCCCACGAAAATCTGGAGCCAGCCCTACCCCCCCCACAACTTTAGCCAAATAACCCACAGTTTTCAATGCCTAACTATTATTATAAAGAAAATTAAGGTTGACAAGCTTAAGTAATAAGAATTGATGTTTTTGGCATTAAAATGGGCACTGTAGGTGTGTTTCCTGTCCTCCACTCACTGCCGACTTTTCTTCCCCATTGACTTGCATTGGGTTTCGTGTTTCAGTCGGCCTTCGACTTTTCACGATAATCGGCCGATTGCGTTCGACCCGACTTTTGCGAAAGTGGGGTTTAATGAACCCGACTCGACCCGAAAAAAGGCAAAGTCGCTCATCTCTACGCTCCAATGAATGAACCTTATGTTAGCATATGAATAAATAATCCAAAATTGGGCGTCCCCAAGATTGGAAAAAAAAAAAAGTTAACAAGTGACCCTATAAACCTAGCAAAATAGCTCCATACGAAGAGAATGTGAGTGGGCTTCCCACTCACCTTAGGTCCCGGGACCTTGCTTTCTATCATGACTATTTCCTGACAGCTTGACTGGACTGCTCCTGTGGTATCTTGCCCTATTGCCTACTATCCATACACACATTTATTGTGCTTGGAGGCGGTTTTATGCTAGACCATTTTCATATTCCTATTAGTGGTCTATCACTATCCTTAATTGTCGCATTCTCTTCGTTTGGAGCTATTTTGCTAGGTTTATAGGGTCACTTGTTAACTTTTTTTTTTCCAATCTTGGGGACGCCCAATTTTGGATTATTTATTCATATGCTAACATAAGGTTCATTCATTGGAGCGTATTCATGTTTTCATGTGTTTTGGTCATTTTTTCATACATATGTCTGTGTCTTGTAGGATGAGATTTATACACCACCTGTTATAAGCACGGGACCTTGGGTGATGTGTTATTGTCATTGTAGTTTTTTAATGGTGTTTTATTATGTATGTGTCTTTTTGTGGTCTGGTATTTGAATAAAATTATTGATTTATATATACAGTATATTTTTTCTTATTTAGATGTGCGCTATTTTTATGCATTGGTCTTTTCCCTTGCTTTTGTCCTATCACCTTTGGCTTTCATTAACAGTGGCTCTGCAGCTAACTTTATTTTGGAAAGACCTATTCAAATTAATAAGACACTTACTTCAGAATTGGGTCAAATAAGTAAGGATCAAATTCAGTCTCCAAGTTTGAGCACTTCACTCTGAATCCATTTCCTGTTTTGTTTTGGGTAATTTGCCTGCTGGGTTGGTACTGGGACTTCCATGGCTGCTTATTCACAATCCTGTTATTGATTGATGTCAAAAGGAAATTGATAAGTGGAGCCCTAATTGTCATAAGAAATGCCTGTTCTGTACAAATATGCTCCTCTATTCTGGATGGTCTGCCAGGATACCTGAAAGACTTCTGAGTAGTCATTTCAGAAAAAGAGCTGGAGATACTATCTCCCCACCGTTCCCATGATTGCGCTATTAACAGTGTCCCTAATTCCAAATTATAATTTTAATTTACCGTATATACTCGAGTATAAGTCGATCCGAGTATAAGTCGACCCCCCTAAATTTGCCTCAAAAACCTGGGAAAACTTATTGACTCGAATATAAGTCTAGGGTGGGAATTGCCAAAGATACTGGTAAATTTAATGCTGCACAGCATACAGTATGCCCCCAAAATGCTGCACAGTGAATGCTGGCCCAAATAATGCTGCACAACATACAGTATGCCCCCAACATGCTGCACAGTGAATGCTGGCCCAAATAATGCTGCACAACATACAGTATGCCCCCGAAATGCTGCACAGTGAATGGTGGCCCAAATAACGCTGCACAACATATGCCCCCATAAATGCTGCACAGTGAATGGTGGCCCAAATACCGTAATGCTGCCCCCAAAGTGATAGGATTACTGGTAATCCTATCATGTTGCTGCCACTGCCGCTGCCCCTGCTGGAATTTAAAAAAAAAAAAAACCAAAAAAAAACACTATATACTCACCTACGTTGATGACAGCTGCTCCTGAGCGTCGCCGGCTCTTCAGTGACTCAGGCAGAGGGCGCGTGCTTTCCACGTCATCGCGCCCCCTGCACGTCACTGCCGGAGGACGGGAGAGAGCGGCGCGCAGAGATTTTGAACGCCGCCGTGGCCCTATCATCACCCGCCGCCGCCGCCAGGACGCTGCAGGGGACCGCAGACGAACACCGTGGACCGCGGAGACGACTGGGACCACGAAGATGACGGGGACCAGGTAAGTTGGCACCGTGACCCGAATATAAGTCGAGGGGGGTCTTTTTCAGCCCCAAAAGGGGGCTGAAAAACTCGACTTATACTCGAGTATATACGGTAATATAAATCTCTTACAGTTATCCAACAGTAATCTGTAAGAATTGATTGATTTTATCTTCCTTGAAATCTTTTCTCCATAGCCGCAATATCTTTGGGAAATCTCTCACTACGCTCGTCACTCACTGCTTCCCAGTTTGACAGAAAGGAGTCTAGATACAAATGTAAGAAATTAATATTTAAGGACATGCTGCAGCCACGATCACTATATATTTTGAGGAGATTTTCCACTATTTCTTCTTAGTTATCTGCTCCTGAGTTTTCCCAAAATTAGTTACCACTAATGCAAATGCTGCCTTGCAACTAACGGGGAAACTCTTCATCTTGAAAAACTTTAAAACTTTATTTATTTATTTATTTACTCATTTATATAGTGCCATTAATTTCACAGCCCTTTCCATACATAAACTTTATGAATCTGAGATCCAAAAAAAGACTCCTTTTATCTTTGTGGGTCGCCCTCCCAGGGCTGTGGGGTACTCGGTACTGGGCCGGTGTCAGCGGGATGTGTCACAGCAGCGGTGACCCGGTCCGTGGCCCTGGGCGCCCAAGTAATGGGGGAATGTAGTTAATGGAATAGTTTGTGACGCCACCTGTGGTGCTCGGCAAGGGAGCTGTCAAGCTGACACTGCATGCAGATCCGCTGGGACTGATGGTAGGGTGCAGCAAGGATGCAAAAGCTCCCCACAGGTGAAGCTATATTCCCAGGGCAGTGTAGAGGTGGTAGGCACGGAATGTAGCTGTGCGTAAGGGTAGGAAGCAGACAAGACACAGCGGGTTGCAATTTCTGTACCTTTACTTGATAACTGCAGTCCAGGGTCCTGATTACAGATGGTATTGGAGCAGGCTAGCCTGGAAGCAATTCAGGGATTCTCTCTCAGCAGACGGGCTGTGCAATCTCCTTCCTAGTGCCTATTTGAATGAAGTACTCCAAGTACTGAGTTACACTGAAGTTCCTCCTGTCAGATGTTCCCAAGAACCTTACTTGCACAGCAGACAGCTGTAGCCTATCTCGGGGGCTCCTTTCTCCTGAGTACTAGCTCTCTATCCAAGCTGCTGTTGTGCCTCAAGTCTTAGATGGGACTAGGGCATTTACAGCCTCCTACTCCTCTGGTATCTGTTTTAGGACCATTAGTATACGTACAACCGTGGAGACCAGGCTCCAGTTCATGCGCTCACTGTGAACAAGCTCTCCTTTCCTAGCTCAACCTCCAGCTTCTCACTCCACATCTGCACACTTCACCCTCCGCAGACTAACTCACCACTCCTTCCCCTTGGCCCTCAGAGAGCACTCCTCCCCTTAATCCTGATTCAGAGTTCCCCCTGCTGGCCTGGAGTGGAACTGTGTTGCATGCTTAGATTGACTGCGAGAGAGACCCATCATTGCCTCCAAGCCTGGCATTACCCTCCCCTGGAGGAAGGCAAAGCCAGTGTGGCGACCATACTCCTGGGGGCACCACATTTGCTTCACTCAACCTTAGAAATTTATCAATGAGATACTTGAATGCTTTTTCATTTTGATCCATTGCCGTTACATAGTTTTTCACTAGACCCAACTTGATATGCAATGGTGGTAACAAAATCTTATGCAGGTCAACAAGTTCAGGATGCAGAACATTTTTACTCTCTGACTGAAGTGAATGTCAAAGATGCCAGTCTCTTTTATTTTTATAGTAGTGATATTCTCTTGCATGACTATCCCATTCACTCAGAAAGCAGTATCCATTCTGGAGACCAAGTAGGAGGGCGACCACCTTTAAGTCACCACAGAGGAGCCACAAATGTTGGTCATAGTTCAGAAACCTCAACAGATGTTTCATGTTGTCATAGATTACTTTCATGTGGACTGAATAACCACATGGAATTGAAGGTAAAGCAAGACAGCATTTAGGCTTACTTTGGACGATTCGATGAAGAGCCTCAATTCCTCTGGATTATGAAGTATCTTCAGAGCTTAAACTGTTGACGTTGTTGCATGCCACAAGATCGCCCCCCATGAAGAAGTTTTGGACAAGAACTTTATAATAGTTGTGGAACAAAGAAATCCAAACATTGCCCCCTATGAGATTCCGCTGCTGTACCCTGGAATCGAAGAGCTCAGTCTTGGGCAGATCCAAATGTCAGTTCACTTTGTGTTATAAGGTGTGGTTCAGTTGAGGATGCTGACAGAAAATCAGAGTCATGAGAGGAATAAGCTTCATGACACTCTCATGTACAGCACCATGGAATCAATGGTGCTATATAAATAAATAAATAATAATAATAATGACACCAAGCATCCTCTTTTTCCTCACTTGACTCGGTTGAAATTGTTTCTGGAGCTTTTTTGGCAGTTCCTCTGTATTTAAAAATAGCAATTGGTAGTGTGATCAGGTGGCTTTCTCCCAAACTTGGGACTGCAAAAGGCATAGATTGCATCTTCCTATGTAAACACTGGGTAAGATGTGATGCACATCTATTGCCCAACTCTGGTCTTCATCTCTTATTCTTCAGCCAAAATACAGGTTGTAGGCTTTCCTTACCATGGTAATCAAGCTTCGCCTTTGTGACGCAAATGAGACGCATATGAAGTAAAAACTTTCTGTTTTGTTAATGCAAGAACAAAGCCTATCTAAAAAAAAAACCATAGAAACATGTCAATATGTGTTTTTAACATCTGAAGGTTTAAAAAAAAAATCTTGTAATGCCATTTGGGTTAACCAATGCACCAACAGTATTTCAATACTTTATGAATTCTATTTTTTCTGATTTCATTGAAAGATTTATTGTAATTTTGATATTTAATTGTTTTTGCTTGATTTCAATTCTGGCTATTAGGACTTTTGAGAATTTGAAAGAGCGTTTTATGTCTGCTTTTGTTCTAATCCAACCCGATCTTCAAGAACCATTCATTGTGGAGGTGGTTGCTTTGGGGTGGGGGTCGTTTTATCTCAGGGTTCCTAATTTCTGACCAATTTGCGACCATATGCATTTTTTTGGAGAAAATTCTCTTCTGCGGAAATTATGATGTGCTGAATTGTAAGTGACTCACTGTTAATTTAGCCTTTGAGGAATGGAAGCATTTTTTGGAGGGGGCAGTTCATCAAATCACTGATCATAAGAATTTAGCTTACATTGAATCCACTAAACAGCTAACCCCCAGACAGGTCAAATGGTCCATATTTTTCTCTAGATTCAATTTCTCTAAAACATTCAGGTCAGGGTTGAAATATATGAAGGCTGATGCATATTCACACAGTATTAATTCAGTTTTTCCTACAGAACCTTCACTCTCCATTTAACTTCAGGGTATTGTGGTTTTTATGGTAACCTCAGAAATGAAAGTGGAGATCCACAAAGGCCAATCTTTGGCTCCTTACGCTACTCCAGGGTCCAAATTATTGCATGATCATCCTGGGGTTACAGCTACCCGGAAAGCTATTGCTAGACATTTTTGGTGGACGTCCATGTATGATGATATGAAAGATTTTGTATACATTTGTAAAGCTTGTACCCACGGTAAATTATGTTATAACCGGCTGTCCTGGGAAATGGCTCCATTGTCAGTTCCAGAAAGAACGTGAACTCACCTATCCATGGATTTCATCACAAATTTGCTGCTGTCTGGTGGGAAAACTGTCATTTTGATGGTAGTTGACCAATTCAGCAAACAGGCTCATTTTATTACTGTGTCAGAGTTACTTACGGCTGAGACAAGCTCCGGGTTGTTTGTCATGTTGTGAGATTGCATGGAATTCCTTTTAACATTATGTCTGATATAGTGGTGCAATTTGTCTCCAAATTCTGGAGAGCTTTTTGTAGAAAACTGGGGACTTGTCATTTCCTCTGCCTACAACCTTTAAATCAACATTCAGACAGAATGGAAAAATCAATCTTTGGAACAAATTTTAAGGTGTTTGGTTGCTGCTCAGCAGGAGGACTAGTTTGCATTCTTACCTCTTGCTGAGTTTGCCTTCAAGTGGGTCAATTAGTCCACTGGAACCTCTCCTTTTTTGTTATTATGGTTTTCATTCCTATTTTGAATTTTCTAAGATAAGTTCTGGATGTACTAGGGTGGAGGTCCCCATACAGAAACTTGGAGATGTTTGGAAGGAGGTTTAAAGGAATATATGGGTCACTCAGATTCACCAAAAATGGAAGGCTGAAAGAAAATGTTCAGTGGTAAGTGTCTTTAAAGTAGAAGATAAGCTTTGGTTGTCATCCAAAAAATGTTAAACTTAAAGTACCGTCAGCAAAGTTGGGTCCAAAGTTCATTGATCCATATGAGATTATAGAAATGGTTCATCTGGTGGCATTAACACTGAAGCTTCTTCCATCTCTTCATATCTCTAATGTCTTGCACAGATCCCTGTTAAAGGATTTTATCCTGTCAAACTTGTCTTTCACATCCCCGCCTCCTCCAGTTTCTGTCAATGGCAGTTTAAAGTATGAAGTACAGAGAAATGTAGATTCTCACAGGATCTGAAATTCACTACTGTAACTCATCCATTGGAAGGGATATGCACCCAAGGAGATATAATGGGTTGCAGTTCGATCCGTGAAGGCCAATTGTCTGGTCAGGGCCTTCCATTCTAAATTTTCTGGGAAACCTGGGGGGGGGGTCGACTGGCTCCCTTACAAGAGGGAATACTGTTATGATTCCACCACTCAAAGTGTCTGTGAGTGACAGATCAGCAACCCTATAGAATCAGGAGCATGCTGGGCTGTCAGTATTGTCAGTGACAGCCCAGTTTCCCAAACTGGCTGGGCCTATGTAGTTTGCTCCAGGTGTCACCTGTTCAGTGTGATTACCTGGCTATTTAGCAGGCTGACAGTGGTCAGATCATTGTCAGTGATAGCCTTGCTTGGTCGTTAGTGATGGGTGAACACTAAAATGCTTGGGTGCTTGTTGCTCGGGTCGAGCAAATTGGAGCAACGAGCCCAATGTAAGTCTATGGGAAACTCGAGCAATTTAGAAATTGCAGAAATCGATGGGAACAGTGGTCAAATGATATGGGAACAGCATGGGGAAGACCCCTGGAAGCCTTTCTGACTCCTAGGTCACTGCTGTGAACAATATTGTCAGAGTCTTATGCCACTTTTAGAGACTCACAATAAAACATACGAAAACTAAACCAAAATAGATTCTCCTGGGAAATATGTTAAGGAAGATCCTTTCCAGGGTAATGACTTGTATATAAGGCAAAATAAATAACCAAAAACAAAAATGCTCCTCCAAACCTTGGGCTATGTTCACACGTAGCGTTTTTGATGCATTTTTTAACTTTAGCATTGCTTTCAATAAAGACAAATGCATTCACTGGGAAATGTCATTTTAACATGTTACAAACTTATCTGGCCATGTGATGTGTGACAAATCATCAGACACATCCTGTTGCATTTATGAAGGAGGGACTCTGAAAGTCACAAAGCATATTTTTATAGAGCCATCAGGCGGCCTTTACTATTCTTTAAGGGCCAGCAGTCGGCCCTCACTTTTCTTAGACAACCATCAGCCGGCTATGCTTTGTTGTTCCCATTATTAAAGAGTGGGTCTCCTTTACTGTTATTGCATATGCAGTCAGTGGCATAGCTGCTCAAAATTTGGATGCACCCCAATACCCCTTTGAAGAGACATACAGGAGGGCCTCCTGAAAACAATGATCCCGTTATTAGGAAGCAGGTCTCCCATACTGTTTGCCTATGCAGTGAATGCAAGGGCTGCCAAAAATTTGTAGGCACTCCATTGCCCCTTTGAAGAGATGTAGAAGAGGGCCTCATGAAAAAATGTTCCCATTATTTGGAAGTGGGTCTCACATGCTGTTTGCCTATGCAGTGAATGCAAGAGCTGCCAAAAATTTGGAGGCACTCCAATGCCCCTTTCAAGAGATGTAGAGGAGGGCCTCATGAAAAAATGTTCCCATTATTAGGAAGTGGGTCTCCCATGCTGTTTGCCTATGAAGTGAATGCAAGGGCTGCCAAAAATTTGGAGGCACTCCAATGCCCCTTTGATGAGCTGTAGAGGCGGGCCTCATAAAAAAATGTTCCCATTAGAAAGGAGAGGGTCTCCTATACTTGTAATGCCCATGCACTAGATATATGGGCTGACAAACATTTACCCCTGGGGGGTATACATGAACATACTGTATGCCCATTTTTTATGGGCATCATAAACACCATTTAAAAAAATTATGTTGGTGTTGCATCACGAACAACGGTAACCCTGGTGATATGGTGGTGGAGGATGAGGATGAGGAGAAGGAGGAGAACAACAGCAAATAACCAAAATCAGGAAGGGTATACCCATGTGTGGGTGTGAAGAGGTGCATGGGAATAGACCTCCCAAAAAAAGACACTGGATTTGAGTTTATTTTACACTGCTATCATTTGGTGGTGTCAGCCTGTCAGCATTTTCAGTTGACAGGCGGATGCGCTTATCAGTTATAATTCCACCAGCGGCACTAAAATCCCACTCTGACAAAATGCTAGTGACAGGGCAGGCCAGGACCTCCAAGGTGTAGAGAGCCAGTTCCTGCCATGTGTCCAGCCTGGATACCCAATAATTATAAGACACAGAGGAATCATAGGGGATGCTGGTATGGTCAGCAAGGTACTCCCTCAGCATCTTCCCAATATTTGCACTCCTTGTGAGAGTACCCCGCACCT
This sequence comes from Dendrobates tinctorius, assembly GCF_039654945.1. NCBI lineage: Eukaryota > Metazoa > Chordata > Amphibia > Anura > Dendrobatidae > Dendrobates > Dendrobates tinctorius. Next base: position 17,056,071 of record NW_027361679.1, on the reverse strand, counting down.
CAGGGCCTGTGCGATTGGATGGTCTGAGAAAGCTCTCCCAGATCTTTGCCAGTGTTCCCCTGCCTCTATTGGAATGGAGTTGTGTCTCTCTCGCTTGTACTCCTTGGTTGCCCAATGAACTTTGACCTCTGCTGCCAGCGTTTTCAGATGGGAATATTTTTTTAATAGTTCCGCAACAAGGGCCTTCTGGTACTGCCCCATTTTAGCAGACTTGTCCACCTAGGAATAAGATATAGAAAGTTCTCCTTGTAATGTTGGTCTAGAAGTGTCACCAACCAGTAATGTCTGTCATCCAAATTTGGAGAACGCGAGAGTTACGGGAAAGGCAGTGTAACATAAACTCAGCCATGCGTGCCAGACTGCTAACCGGCAAGACTTCCATGTCCTCAGAGGACGACTGACCATGCTCTCCTGCTCCTCCTCCCTGTCCTCAGGCCATCCACACTGAACAGACGGTATGACAGTTGTGCAGGTAGTACCATCTATAGCGTACGAAAGTAGCTCCTGTTCTTCCTCCACCTCCTCTTCCTCATTGTCACCCAATCCACATTAGGTTGAGATGAGGCTGAGCTATGTGTAATTACCCTATATGTTTCCTTGTTTCATCTCATCATGCTTTGCCTGTAATGCATCTTCTGTGATTGTGAACAGAAAGCGTTTCAGAACACAGAGAAGCGGGATGGTGATGCTAATTATGGGCACACAGGTGGCACACTTTGACATGCAGATGTGGCAGAACCAGGTAGGTTTTGGGAAATCGGTGAACAATGAGGTTAAGCACATGAGCCAGGTATGGTACGTGTGTGAGCTTGCTTCACCTCTAAGCCACCATCAGATTCCGACCATGGTCACACATGACCATGCCTGAATGTAGGTTCAGCGGTGTCTGCCTGCTCTTTCAGAGCTGTCCACAACTCTTCAGTATTGTTCGGTTTGTCACCTAAGCATATTAGCTTCAGCACAGCCTGTTTCCACTTGGCTGAGGCAGTGCTGCAGTGCTTCCAGCTTGTGACTAATGCGGTCATTTTGGAGATGGAGGCTGAAGAGGAGGAGTTGCAAGAGCTGTAGACTGTGGGGGCATCCCTGATTGACATAGGGGCCGCAATCCTCTGTGTTGGGAGGACATGTTCCATCTCAAGGTTCGACTGAATCCTGGATTCCACTATGTAAACCGAGTGTGCCATCAACGAGATGTACCATCCCTGCCCACAAGCACTTGTCCACGTGTCTGTGGTTAGGTGGACTTTCCCAGTAACTGCATTGTTGAGGGCACAGCTAATGTTGTGGGACATGTGCTTGTGTAATGTAGGGACGACATACCGGGAGAAATAGTGGCGGCTGGGGAGCGAGTACCGAGGGACAGTCTCCGCCATCAGGTTGCGGAAAGCTTCCATCTCCATGAGCCTAAAAGACAACATTTTGAGAGCAAGTAGTCACGAAATGTGTGAATTTAGTAGTGTGGCCTGTGGGGTGTTGGTTGCGTATTTGCGCTTGCATTCCAAGGACTGGGTATGGACACCTGAATGCTGCACTGGGACAATGACGTGGATATGCTTGCTGATGGTGCTAGTTAAGTGGGTGCAATGACAGGTGTAAGGCAGCACTATGAACAGGAGTTTGGCTTGCATGCACAACAGCGGAAGAAGTGGTGTCACCCGTAGACACTGTTCCTGGACCCTGGTGTTTGGCCCACAAAGTCAGGTGCTTTGCTGCCATGTGCCTGATCATGCTGGTAGGGGTCAGGCTGGTAGTTTTGCTACCACTGCTGATGCTGGCCTGGCAGGTGGTGCAAATGGCCTTTTTATGGTTATCGACAGAGTCTTTAAAAAACAACCAGACTTGGGAAGACCTAACAGTTGTACTGGCAACTTCCATTGTGTTGGTGTTACAGGGAACAATTGTCTGCCTTCTGTCTGCGGCCACCACACTGCTTCTTCCTGTCTGTTGGGGTAATATGACTCCCTCCCCCTGTGTGCTGCTGTCCTCGCTCTGCATGTCCTTTAGCCAAGTTGGATTAGTTACTATATCATCCACCATCTTGCCTTACACTTCTGCACCCTGGCCCTCCCCCTGACTTCCTGGCAAATGTGTCTCATCATCTTCCACCTCTTGTGACACTTTCCCACTGTCGCCTTCATGTGACTGTGGCTGCTCAAATATTTGGACATCGCTACATGCCATCTCCTCTTGCCCCATTTCAAGTGGACTGGGGGATAGGCACTAATCTATAAATGGAAAAGTGAACGGCTCTTCGGAGTGTTCAAGTGTGGGATCACTTTTCCACTGTCGCCTTCGTGTGACTGTGGCTGCTCAAATATTTGGACATCGCTACATGCCATCTCCTCTTGCCCCATTTCAAGTGGACTCGGGGATAGGCACTAATCTATAAAAGGAAAAGTGAACGGCTCTTCGGAGTGTTCAAGTGTGGGATCAGTTGTCTCTGGGCACTCGGCATGGTGGGAGGAAGGAGGATCAGGGTGAGGAATATGCAGTCCAGACTCATGGCTACTTAGACTTGACCGTATGGAAGACAGGGTGGTGGTGGTGACAAAGTGACTGGAAGCATTATCCGCTATCCAACCAACAACCTTTTGACACTGCTCTGGGTTCAATAGTGGCGTGCTGCAGTCCCCTAGTAATTGGGACAGGAAGATCGGACTAGAAGATGTGGGTGTTGTGGCATAATTTCAGCTTGCCCACGGCCTTGTTCTCTGCATGCACCATCACGTCCAGTTCCCCATCCCTTGCCAAGTGCCGTGGCCATTTTAAATGGAGGACAATATTTTCCATGTTCTCTACAAATGGCTGAATTTGGAGCAAACTTGCATGTGATCCGTGTGACGGACAAACCCCTTTTTGAAATAGCTGGCCTGTAGGTAACTATTTTTAACTGCAAACTGGTGTCAATAACTTCGTTAATACACTGCAACAAAATTTAAATTTAGGCCAGAAATGGCAGAATATTGAGCGCACTTATATGCACTTACAGTTTTAAATGGATGGATTTTTGGCGCAGAATATTTAAAGGATCTGGCTGTATTCTGCACTGCCAACAAGCAAATTGAGCAGAAAAACTGTGTTCTCTGGATTGCTTTATAATCAAATAATCAGGATTAAGATCCAGAAAAAAATTATTCCTGGGCCCTCATACCTGGGGCTATGTCTAGAAATATCTGTTAAGGCAGCAGCAGCAGACAAAACTGGAATGGACCCTCTTGCTTTATGCACTGCAGTCTGCCACATACACTGCCTGTCTGCCTAGCACTGATATCTATGCAGCTGGATTAGTCCTCAGAAGGACTGTTAGTTCAGATGGATATGTGTAGAATATATTGTGGTATACCTACACTAAAAAATAAACAAATATTTTCCTAGCTCAGCAGCAACTCTCCCTACATTGTCTGATTCCAGAGTAGACTGTGATGAGCATGACGGTGCCAGGTCTAATATACACCTGATGATGCTGTGCAGTCAGCCAATCACTGTAGTGCCACAACCAAACTGGCTGCGGTATTACAGTGTGTGGCAGACAATCCCTGCATGTCCATTGGCTCTTTAAAGAGCACCAAACATGCAGGGAGGGGACCCGCCAAGGAACCCCGAAAAAATTTGGCGTGCTTCAAGCATCTCGAGCAATGAGATGTTCGGGCGAGTACCAAGTAGTGGCAAGCATGCTCTCTCATCACTATCAGTCGTATGTGTGCTCTGTGTTCTGATATTCTGATCTTTGTTGCCAGACCACAGTTTTGCCCTTGTGACAGCTCTTTTATATTACCCCTTTTGCATTTTATGTACTCTGACCTTAGTTGCCTGACCCCACACTTTACCTATGACTATTCGTTTGTTTTATCCCTTTGTACTCTCCTGGCATTTGACCTTGGACTCCTTGACTTCCCCGTCTCATAGCATCACACTTGGCCACTGAATCACTTTTACCCTGTTCTTCAGAAATGCAACAGTGGCATAAGATGTGTGTTATGGACCACTGGCATGTTGGAAAAGTGCACATCTACCAAGAGCATGGAGTGATGGTAGCATCGTTTCTTTCAATATAGAACCTATATATGTGAATTCATGCTATTAATGAAATATTGTTACCCGACAGAACTCCTGCAGCCCCACATAAGGACGCTGCTACCACCATGTTTCACTGTAGGCATAATTAATTTTTCTTTGTACTCCTCATATTTGTGACACCATCAGTTCCAAAAGCCTGCATCTTGGTCTCATGACTCCAGAGGCCCAGTAAGCTTCATATTTTTCAGCATGGGCACTGGCAAATTGTAGGAGGGCTTTTTTGTGCATGGGCTTTAGGAGAAGCTTTCTTATTGAATGACATTCCATTCTTCTGCAACACATGCCATACTATGTCACAGGAAAAAAGGTCTACTTCTTTAGTTAGCTGTAGTAAACTTGCAAAGAGATTTTCTTCATCCCTTCTCACAAGAAGACACTCCTTTTTAGGTGTTAACTTTAGTTATAGGCTTAGGGTACGTGCTCACGCTGCGGAATCTGCTGCGGATTCATCTGTGCAGATTTTGCAAAATCCGCAGATAAATCCGCAGGTCAAAAGACCTGCGGTTTATCTGTGGATTATCCTGCGGTTTGGCCCTGCGGTTTCACCATCTCCACAATGGTGGAGATAGGAATCCACAGAAAGAATTGATATGTCAATTCTTTCTGCGGTTTAGAAATCGCAGATAATCCGCGTGGAAAATTCTGCTGCGTCTGCACAGCGGTTTCCATTTCCCATAGGGAATAATGGTACTGTACACTGCAGCAGAAACTGCTGCGGATCTGCAGCGGCCAAATCCGCTGCGGATCCGCAGCAGAATCCGTAGCGTGTACACACCCTTAGACGTCTCTGTGAGATGGTTGTACTAACTTAGTTAAATTTTGTTTCACTTTTGCTACAGTATTTTGACTGATAAGTAAAGCTTTGCTGATCTTGTAGCATTTATCTTTCTTGTGAAAAGAAATTGTGTTTCTCAAGTCTTTTTGACATTTCTCTTCCATGTGGTAACATTACTGTCAGTATGAAATGGGAAGGGGTTTTCTTTGTTACCTAATGCCCTTTTATAGTAATCTGTCTGCTGGACATCTGTTTAATCAATAATGAGACTTACCTGTGGTTACATTTTTCTTAATAACATTGTGCAGTGTAAACTTTAGCCTTCCTCCTTAGACTCATTTTCGGGTGTGCAAAATAACAAATCTTTGTTTGCAATCAATAGCACACATTTGTGGAAGTATTTTATAGATTTTATCCTTGGTGGGATTTTAACTGGTGCTGAATTGCAACAGTGCCACCATTAGTACTAAATTAGCCCATTAGCACTAAATTCCCCATTTGGAATAATTATTTTGCTCAAAGAAAAAATGAAAAGTAAAATCTAAAAGTATCATTTATAAAACGGATCCGTTTTTACGCCGAATCTGTCTAGCCTAACTGGCATTGTTTATATCTGTTTCCTGGGGGCTGGCCAATTGGATCTGAGCATGCTCAGACTTAAAAAACTGGATCCAGTGGCCGGATCCGTCTTTTTCCGGATCCGGCACCTTCCGGCACCCATAGACTTGCATTGTAGCAAAAAGCCGGAAGCGCTGGATCCGGCGCTGTCCAGTTTTTTGCCGCAGACAAAAAACGTTACTTGAGACGTTTTTTCCAGGCGCCGGAATCAAAATTTTAGCCGGATCCAGCAAAAACCAGAATAAACGGAAGGCGCTAATACAATTCAATGGGAGAAAACTGGATCCGGCGGCAGATTTCGCCAGATCCATTTTTTAAAAAAATAGCCGGATCCTGCCTGTCGGAAAAAACCTGATGTGTGAAAGTAGCCTTATAGAAACAGTTATATTTATTGCAAATGATGTAGAGTGCCTTTAGCTGTAAAATGTGTAAAATGAAAGTGGCTTTGGGCAAAAGGGCTTTTTTTACTGTTTATTCATTTTTTTGCATTCAAATAATCCTACACAGTAAATAAACATGAAAAAACTCTTTCTCTTCAAGTTTGGATTGTCCCCACTTCCCATTCACTTACTACTAGCAATGCAGGTGACAGTCAGCTAAGTGCTGTTGAAGACTTTTAACATACTCATAGACCTTTATTATTAATTTGTATATTTTGTTATGTTGGTTCCCTACTCCTTATCTAGACCGACAATAATGGCAAGTAAGAACGCTCATTAACAATTATCAGCCTATGTAAACATGTTGGCGATCACCCGACGAACGCAAGGACGGTTATATGATTGTTATCAGCTCACTTGCTCTATTGTTGCTGCTTTATGAGGTTATTAACTATGAGTGATCAGATCATACATACAAGCATAAAAATCATTATCAGCGGCAACACATAACCCCGTGTAAATAGGGATTGTGTTGCTGACAACACAATTCTGCATGTGGATAGTACAATCATATTAAAGGGGTTGTCCCACGAATAAAAGTTCATTTTAATCAATAGATCTGGGAATAATAATAAATTCCACGATTGGATGTGTTTAAAAAAAATGTTCCTGTGCTAAGATAATCTTATAAATGTGCCCCTGCTGTGTACTGTGTAATGGCTGTGTCTGACCATACAGGAACTTGGTCTGATCATGCCACATCTCCTAGGTGGGGCAAAAGAGAGTAGACAGACATTGCAGCAGTGGATCACAAATAATTTTTTCTTTGAAGTAAAACATTTGTTAAGAACCAGGCAGAAAATGTTTTATCTCAGAAAAATGATCAACAGCGGTCCCATTCTGTAATGTCATTATACTCTTTTGCATCCTGCCCTGCCCAGGAGCTGTGGTATGGTCAGACCATGTTTCAGCACGGTTAGATCCAGCCATTACACAGTACATGGCAGAGGCACATTTACAAGATTATATCAGCACAGGAACATTTTTTTAAAAAAACACTCAATTGTGTAAATTATTATTATTCAAAGATCATGGGAAAACCCCTTTAATGATAATTCTGTTCCAATTGATTTTGATTAGCCGGTATAAACAACTTGCACTTGCTGAAATGTTAATTGGCACTTTCTCATGGGCAGGGCTAGACTGACCATCTGGCAATTCTGGCAAATGTCAATTGGACTGGCGCCATCTGTGATCCACTCCTTCATTCTAGGGACACACATGCAAACCATTCACCCTATTTGTTCTATTAGATCATTGTGCTGGGAAGGGATTACCTGCTTCTTCCTGTTCCTATTCAGTACATAATGGAGGAAGGAGGGGATTATGTCAATGTAGCCAGTCAGCGCAACGATGCTTAGTGACTTAGCCAGCCAAACAAGAGCAGATAGGACATAGATACCATCAATCTAAAAATTGAGACAGTTGATGATGTTGTGAAAGCATGTGCTGTTCTTCCCAATTACATCCTGGTGAAAGAGCGACATCACTTAGAACTTGAGGAACCTGTTACTACCATATTGCAGGATTACCAAGATCGCCCTCTGAGGACTACAGTGGAAGTTGCCCAAATGAGGGATAAATTTGCTGCTACTTTGTTTCGGATATTGGATGTGTGGCATAGCAAGACGAAATGGTTTAAGCCGCTAATAAGTAAATTGTACCTGTAATGTTTGCTGACTTTAATACTAACACCTTCACTGTAACTTTAATACTAAACACCTTGACTGTAACACCCGTTAATACTTCACTCAACATTACACACATGTTTAAATAAAGAGATAAAGAAAATACAGTGAGACAGGGATTGTGAAAAAAAAAAATTTTTTATTAACAAAAATAAAAACAATGTTTAATTTAACACATCCTGGACCTGCTCATCCTGAAATACGGATGCGTATCGAATGCATGTGTACGCACGTCCTTGTGTACCAATGCATTCCCATAGACAGTAATGCATTGTTTTGTTGCACTCATCCGCATGCGCATGACTGCGCATAATTGATGCCTCAAAAAATGCAACATTTTGCTTTTGCCAGACACTGCCGCACATGCGTACACATCCACATGCAAACTAATTCAAACGCATGTCCCTGCGTACACAATGTTAAATATATATATGCATGACGCATGTGGATCTATGCGGATCATATGCTGTGCACAGAAATGCTATTGTGAAACCAGCCTTAGAAAATGATGTTTTTAGCTAGGTAGTGAAAAACTTAAATCTTCTGACTTGTGTAAAAGGCTTATACAAACTGAAACTAGCGATAAGATGTGAAGAGGTCAGTGCTGTTCCTTCTGACAGTCTGTGAAGCTGTGCCATGGAGTCCTGTTCACAAAAGCCCCCAATACACATTAAATGGCGCCTGATTGCTGCCCTAGCACCCTAAACCAGCATCACGACGGATTTTTTTTTGCAAATCTTGTGCATGCGGACATTTTACTGCTTCCCTAGGAACGTACCCCCACTTCATTGGCGCACTGCCAGAGATGCAGCAGTGATATTGGACTTGGCCATTCACAAAGGTTTGCGAAGAGCTGGCGGGAATGTTGCTTTTGAAAATCATGTCACCCATGCTCACAGGGTTGTGCTTATACAATGAGAGGGAGGATTAGTCCAGGGAAATAAGTGGCCCTGATTAGTTAGTCACCCACTGATTTACATGGCTCAAGAGCAGGTTTAACCCTTTCTCAATCCCTATGTTTCCCCCTTGTAAAATAATAACACCTAAACTCACCTCCCCAGTAGGGGCCAGTTCAGTGGTGTCAGCACAGGTCCTTCCAAGGATTACATAACATTATATTGCTGACAACACAATTTTGCACGTGGACAGTACAATCATATTAGAGGGGTTTTCCCACAAACAAAAGTTCATTTTAATCAGTAGATCTTGGAATAATAATAATAATAATAATAATAATAATAAAGTCCTTATCACTCCTTCTCTAATCTAACTACTTTAGGTTTTTCTTTTACCTATTCCTTTTTTGTTGATTTTCCTTTTGAGAATCCCGATTGCATTCTGCGATACTCAAATGAGTCATCATCAGGAGGCAAAGGCTGTGGTCAGTGCAGCAGCTTCTGTTCCCACAAGGAAACCAATCGCCGTCATCAGTGACATCCATTTCAGGGGCTAGGCTGTCCCTACTAAGCATATGTCGGTTGTCAATTCTGACATAAGGTCAGAAGGACCTTGTCACTGTGCTATATTATTCTCAGTGTACAATGAGACTGTGCCAGCTCTCTGACGCTAATGAGAAGCGATAAGCCGGAAAGAGAGCTCACTGTTAGTGCACATAGTAAGGAGAGACTGTGGATAGGAGACACTGGCCCTGCCCCCCACAGTGAGGTCACATTTGTGGGTGGGACTGGTCACTGCTTGCTGCGTCCCTTCCTTGACTGACAGCCAGCTGTGCATCAGAAGGGATGCAAGCTGTCAGTCAAAGAGCCAGGACAGGCTTACAGCTGCAGCTTACTGGTGTGAGTAATGACTGTAATTGCTCCTGGGACACCTATGTGATAAAAAGCCTGTGGCTCCTGGGAGAAATAAAGTTTATTTTGTCTCGGGTGCCGCACTTTCAGTACAGCGGCTGGACACCTGCATAATGCTGTGAAACTGCAGATTAACCCTATATCTGCAGGTAAAATTAAATTTCACATACTGGTATTCTAGCTTCACAGCATTCTGTAAATGTGATACAAATCTCAAGTGATCCACAAAAAATTAATGAACATTAGTGATGAGCGAGTATACTTGTTGCTCGGGTTTTCCCGAGCTTGCTCGGGTGTCCTCCAAGTATTTTGGCGTGCTCGGAGATTTAGTTTGTGGACAGGCTGAATACATGTGAGGAATGCCTGTTTGTTAGGAAATCCACACGTGTATTCAGGCTGAAATCATGCAGCTGAGTTGACACAAATTAAATCTCCGAGTGCTCCAAAATACTCGGAGGACACCCGAGCATGCTCGGGAAAACCCGAGCAACAAGTATACTCGCTCATCACTAATAAACATATACGACTATTACTTCATAGCAGTTGGGCCTCTGTGCTCTCAAATATCAGGACAGAATTTGAGTCTCAGTCCAACCCTGCTCATGGGACAAGACTGTCCCAACTAATTGCCTTATAAGCTTCTCGGCTATCCATATGGCTTTCTATTATTCACACACTGATTATTTATATGTTGCGCTGCCTTATGAAAATTATGGAAAAATAAAATATTTGTAAACAACCAATCAATATAAGAAAACATTTGAGGATCTACCCATATTGAATTTAACATTCTTTTTTTTTTGTATATTAAACTTTTTTTATAAAATAAAAAATCAATCCTCCTATATTACCAAAATATCACATTTTCAAGTTAAGGGGCAATATATTTTATTTCTCAGAAGATTCAGTCACTTTGAGCTTTAAGGTAAGATTTGTCATGTTTACACTGTGCTATTTATCTGTGAAACTCCTACTCACTGATGACTGTTGACTACAAGTAATTGGTAAATGTATCTATTAGTCACAGACCAAAGCACATAGCCACACACACATTATTTACTGATACACGTGCCTCTCCATTCTTCCACCCATGCTCACAGAATGACACCTTTTTGTACAGGTGGCAAGGCAACTGTGCAAACAAAAAGTGAGATAATGTATCAAGTATGTGACCTCTGAACGGTAGGTATATATACATGTCTAGTCTTAATGCAGCTAATTATTATATTCTATTAATAATTAAAGGCAAAGGTAAAATATAATTTATAGGAAGGGCTGTGGTTGCTAAAATAAGGGTAGGTGGGGTAGCAAACCATACACATCAGCACCTGTCTAGAAGGATCAAACAAACAAAAGAAAGAGAAAGGGAAAGGGAAGAAACATGTTAACTGATCTTCATGGGCTATAGAAGGTCCCAGTAGTGCCGATAGGCATCCGCTACATGCTTTTTTATTTCCAACTTCCTTTCAAACAATTCATCAAGTTAAAAGAAAAAGCTATTGTGGACGAGTATATCAAAGCAAGGACGGCTGTATGATTGTTAGCAGCACACTTGCTCTTTTATCGCTGCTTTATGAGGTTATATGATAGCAATAGTAAAACCTGTCATCGTAACCAAGCAGCTGTAAAGGGAGCAATAGCATATATTGGGGCATATATTCCTAGTATGGTTTGTTACATTTAGGGCATGTTGGGCAGACGAATAATGTTTAAACCAATTAAAAGCAGTTGACTATTTTTTATTCCATATATTACACTGGAATATTATGTGTAGACATGTACTAAACACTCAACACTCATAAATAGCACATAAAAAGTCATGCAAATACAAAATGGAAGGGCTGACCAGAGCAATCAGTTAGTATGCAATTTACATTTTTCTACTTTAGGTGAATAATTTAAATAATCTGATTGATTTCTGTAATATACGTTAATAGTTTTTTGGATTAGTTTTGTAAAAGTATTCTCATAATTTTCAATGATAGGATCGTGTCCTTTCCACTGTAACTCACAGACGTCATAGAACACTCTTTTATAAATTTACTACAAGATTGTATTAAATATAATGTCTAAAATTCTGTCTTACCGTGATGCTGACTTTTTTCCCCAGCTTCTATGTAAAAAATAAAGACCAAACACTAACAGTTCATGGCGCTATTCACTATGCATAAAGTAAATGATGAATGACCAACTAAAACAATTTTAATAGAAAGAGGTGTACCATAAACTGCGCATTAGAATTGCATGAAAAATATAAGGGCTACAATAAATAACCTATTAAAATAATTACAAACATTATTGTGGCGCCCCTGAGGGTTTAGTCGCCACAGAGGTACTACACCTCCTCCTGAGGTGTGGTACCCCACCATCCAGGTAAGCTGGAGACACCTGACCACACTCCAACACCTGCACCCCACACCGCAAAGTAGTGTAGCAAAGCACCTTCGGCGGCTCCCTGCTTGGAGTGTAGCATAGCACCCCTTGGTGGCTCCCTGCTTGGAACACGAAATGTGCTGGGAGGTGGGTGGAGCTGAGTTTACATAAAAAGAGCAGGAAGAGTTGAGTCAGTCGTTCATTCAGTGAGTGAGTGAGGATGTAGAAGGACAGAGAGAGAGACAGAGAAGATCCCCAGGAGAGAGATGGAAGGAGGAAGTGCTGCAGCAGGCCACAGTGATCTGGGTCTGCTGGCACAGGAAAGAGACAGAGAAAGGAAGCTTGATTCTCCATTGGGAAGAAGGATTAGTATGGAATGTAAGGAGAATAGGAGGACTAAGGATCAGGGTTGGAAGAGAGAACCCTTCCCAAGTTCACAGCGCAAGGCCGGGGTCCGGTCCCCGAGGTTGTATGGATATTAATGGTCCTGCATCAGACACCGGAGGAATAGAAGTTGTCACCCCTTTATTCCCACACAAGACTTGGGGGCACAACAGCAACGATAGTGAGCCAGGACTAGGTAGTAAGGAGTCCCCGAAGAGGCTACAGCTGTCTGCAGTACAAGTAGAGTTTATAGGAACATCTGACAGGAGGAACTCCAGTGTAACTCAGTACTGGGAGTACTTCATTCAAAGGCACTATAAGAGGAGACATTCAGAAGAGGCACATATGTTGGCAGAGTGTTGGAAAGTAGTACTTCATCTTGCCTGGAAGTTGGCTGAGCTCCTGACCCAGAGGACACGGCACAGATGCGGGCACCTGTACCTGCCACAGACTGTGTAAAGCTTTGGAACTACATGCCCTGGTTGTCCTCCACTTATTCCTGCGCCAACCCGTCCAGCACTGCTACATCCCTTGTGCCCGACACTACACCATCTAAGTGTCACTTCACCTACACTGCCCTGGGACTACAGCCCTGCCTGTGGAGGGCTATAACATCATTGCTGCACCACACCATCTGTCCCAGAGGATCTGTCTGCAGCATCGGCTTACATCTTCTTCGCCGAATACCACAGGTGGCGTCACGAATCATTCATAAACTTTCCCGTTTACAATGGGCGCCCAGGGCCACGGGCCGGGTCCCAGCTGCTGTGACATCTCCCATTGAAGCTCATTGGGCCTGGTACTGAGTACCCGACAGCCCTGGGAGGGCGACCCATTATTGATGATTTATATCCATATCAACGAACAGTATTAGTATACTTCCGACCATGGCTGGTTTTACAAAACAATTCATTAAAGATAATTAAGTTGGGTTACCAAAGTTCATGAATGTCACATATACAGAAATGTAATTACATAAAAGCTTGGCGATCCGCAGGACTTGGCGAGATGATCTGTGCTGTGAATATCTGTCGGTGTCTAATATATAGATGAAACCAGGAACTAGGGCAGTGAATCAAGCTAACCGTGGAACAAGGAAGTCTACAAGTGCAAAGACAAGAGCATGCCTGGATATAAGTTGGGAAAGAAAAATGGTCAGCGAAGCAGGAGATGGTGTGTGACATCACAAAGTACGGAGTCTCTGATGAACTAAAAAGCTTTCCAACGCCTTTTGAGGAATACGCAGTCATGGTATCCTGACGAAGGGGAGCTGTATTTTTTCCCAAATTTGTTTGACCAGCTTTAGCTTCATCAACCATTTTTATTTCCTGCCTTGTATCGAGGAACGCTACCAGTCGGAGTGCTCCTGGTTCTGCACGCGCAGACTTTCTCATTCCATGGTTAGCTGCATTCACTACCCTAGTTCCCGGTTTCATATCTATGTATTAGACACCGACAGCATCACAAATCTTCTCGCCAAGTCCTGCGGATTGCCAAGCTATGGTGCAATCGCATGGTATGTGACATTCATAAACTTTGGTAGCCCATCTTAATTATCTTTATTGAATTATTTGTTTTGTCTAACCTACCGTGGTCTGAGATAAACTAATACTGTTCGTAGATATGCGTGTGAATCATCAATAATGTTTGCGATTATTTAAATAGGTTATTTATTGTAAAACTTATCTTTTCATGCTATTCTAATACGCAGTTTATGGTCCACCTCTTTTTATGAAAATGTAATTGGTCATTAATAGAGTTGAGCGAAACGGGTCGGTCAAATTGATAAGTCGCCGACTTTCGCTAAAGTCGGGTTTCACCGATCGAAACCCGACCATAGCGTGAGGTCGCCGACCCGCCCACCAAGGTCACGTTTCCCATGATGCTTCCAGCGCCTTTTCTCAGCCAATCATCAAGGACGCACACTGTGGGCAATGCGATGACATCGGCAGCGGCCACCACCATCTTAGAGAAGGACATTTGTGTGATTGGCTTGCTTTGTGTGGTGTCACAGTGGCTATAAAAGCCCTGACCGCCGACCGCCATTTTACTTCTGTGAATCTTAGCATAGGGAGAGGTTGCTGCTGCTGATTCTCAATAGGGAGAGTGTTAGGCAACAAAGAAAAAAACTGTGCTTCTTCTGATAGCGATTTCAACTGTACAGTTAGTGTGCAGTGACAGGGGAGGATTTTTGTGTGTGCAGCAGCGCTGGTGGTTATTAGGCTGCCTTATAAGACTACCTGATAGCTGCATTGCTGTGTGCACACTGCTGTGCAGACTGCTTTTTTAAAAGCAAAAAAACTTTTATTCTTATTTTCTGCACAGTTACAGAGCGTTCATTTTTTCACACACCGTATAGAGGTGTACGCTCCTCACACACTACTGTGTACAGGCTGGTATCACGTACATATAGATGCTATCTGTGTGTGACTCCGTAAAAAAATAGACAAAGATTTAAAATTTTCCATACATACACCGTATAGAGCTGTCCACTTGTCAAACAGTATTGTATATCTGCTGTTTGATAATGGTCAAATCTATACAGAGACAGCGTGTGTGTGACTCCGTAAAAAAACAGACGGAAATTTAAAATTTTCCATACATACACCATATACAGCTGTCCGCTTCTCAAACAGTATCGTATATCTGCTGCTGGATTACGGTCCAATACAGAGACAGCGCGTGTGTGTGAGTGCGTAAATACATAGACGGACATTTCCATTTTTCCATACACCGCATAGAGCTGTCAGCTTCTCTACCATAACTTCGTCAGCTGTTTTCTCGGCCTATATATATCCTTACGATGAACTCTACAGTTCTACAATCTCCATGGGATTTGTAACAGTACCATATGGTTTCCCTGGTCCTTCTTTTCTATGGATGCCTTTATTTTGTTCCGCATGGCTTCTATCTTCAAGCACTATTGTATACATTAAAAACATATGTGACATGCACAAGTGTGAACAAGTTGGTAAGACACTGCTCACATCACCCAATGGCTGAAACACAACAAGAGGACACAAAATGACAAATTTGCAAAAATACTCTGCAATAAAACATGACAGTAATCAGCAAGTGCTGTATAGCAAATACAGGGTATTTAGTCGATACGTTTTTTGCAAAAAATGTATACCAAGCCGCTTCACAACGTCACGGTAACCCTTCACGAAGCAGTCCCTATCCAATGTATTTATACCCTGAACATGTGAACAGTGTCTAAATGAACAGGATACAGACAGGCGCCTCCTAGCATATGGGCTTGTGGTGTAAGACAGCTCATTTGTGTGCATGTCACACAGGAGAGGGGTGGGGTCTCCCAAGCCATGCTGAGCATGGAAAAAACAGATTTTTTACATGCATCCTATAGAGCTGTCCGCTTCTCAAACAGTATTGTATATCTGGCATTTGTCTTACTGTCAAATCTATACAGAGACAGCGTGTGTGTGACTCCGTAAAAAAATAGACAGAGATTTAAAATTTTCCATACATACATCGTATAGAGCTGTCCGCTTCTCAAACAGCTGTCTTGCACCACGTGCCCATACTAGAAAGCGCCTGTCTTAATCCTGCTCATTTAGACACTGTTCATATGTTCAGGTTTTAAATACATTAGATAGGGACTGCTTCAATATGGGTTACCTTGACGAGGTGGAGCAGCTTGGCATACATTTTTTTTTGCAAAAAAACATATCGACTAAATACCCTGTATTTGTTATTACCATTTATCAGCACTTGCTGACTACTGTCATATGTCTTACTGCAAGGTATTTTTGCACATTTGTCATTCGGTGCTCTTTGTTTGTGTTTCAGTGAGGGTGGTGTGAGCATTGTTCAACAGACTTGTTCACATTTGTGCATGTCACATGTGTGTTTTTTTCTCAAACAGTAACATATATCTGGCATTTGTCTTACTGTCAAATCTATACAGAGACAGCGTGTGTGACTCCGTAAAAAAAATAGACGGAGATTTAAATTTTTTCATACATACACCATATAGAGCTGTGCGCTACTCACACACTGCCGTGTACCGGCTGGTATCACGGACAAATACATGCTATCTGGGTGTGACTCAGTAAAAAAATAGACGGAGATTTTCATTTTTCCATACATACACCGTATAGAGCTGTCCGCTTCTGATACAGTACCGTATATCTGCTGGTTGGATTACGGTCAAATATATACCGGGAGAGCATCTGTGACTAAGGAAATATATATGGAGATTTACATTTTTACCTACACCTTATATAGCTGTACGCTCCTCATACAGTACCATATATCTGCTGGTATTTTTGACACATTTTCACAACCATGAGGAAGTATGGTGGAAGAGGCCGCGAACGTGGGCGGAGGGGCAGCTGGTACTGATGGTGGTGGTGGTGCATCTGCAGGTTATGCCAAAAGCACAATAGCAGCTAAGGCAGGAGGTGTTGAGCCTGCGTCATTGTCTGGCGCAAGAAGGCCTGTAAGGTTCCTTTTCTGGGAGTAGGAAAATTGCTTTTAAAGCCGGAGCATCAGGAACAGATTTTGGCTTACATTGCCAAAATAGCCACCAGCTCTATTGCCTCCTCTTCTGAACTTTCAAAACCTGCAAGGTTCTGGTCAGGAAAAACACCTTTCCTTGTGTCCTTCACCCCCACCAAAAGTGAAAGATGCGGCAGCCCACACTTCAGATTACTCCATGGAGATCTTTTCACATACCATGCCTGGGTTATCCAGTCAAATCCTGAATTTCCCAGTCCAAGATGAATCTGACATGGAGTGCACTGATGCACAACCACTGCTAGATGATTCTGCTGGTACATTGCCCTCAGTCTACTGAGCCAGAATCTGACCCTGATGAAACTCAGGTGCCCCTTCCACATACTATACCACCTTACACGGTGACACAGAGGAAGGTGCAGATGAAAATGAAGAGGAGGTAATGGATGACCTAGTTGTTGACTCGGATTGGCATCCATTGGGGGAAGAGGGTGCTGCTGGCAATAGCTCAGATGAGGAGAAGGATCCGCAACAGGCATCGACATAGCAACAGCAGTTATCTGGCAGGCTCGTATCTGTCCAAAAATGTGGAGCAAAAGCCAAAAGAGGTGCAGGACAGCTTGGCCACATGGTCAAATTAGCACAGCGTGCAAACCCTGAAAATTTATACCATAGTAGGAAGAGTGCAGTGTGGCACTTTGTCCAAAATCCTACTGATGAGGCAAAGGTTATCTGTAAGAAGTGTGGAAGGACCTTTAGCCGAGGGAAAAATCTGAGAAATTTGAATACCAGTTGCATGCTTAGACATTTAACCACCATGCACTTGCAAGCGTGGACGGACTACAAAACTTCAGGTACCACATGTGTACCTGCTCCGACTGAAGGTAGCCAGCAATGCTCCATCGCTTCCCCCACTGTAAGACCACCACCACCAGTAAGCACACCACCAGAAAAAATGTTGAGGTGTCGTCGCAAGGCCAAAGCAGTCAGGGAATCACAATGGTTTTGCATCGAAACACTGAATCTAGGCCATTACCACCAACACCATCACCAACCCCCTCTCAGTCCATCCGGTCCACCACTAGTTCCCCCATATGCAGCTCTCAAGTCCAGCTCACCCAAGCAGACACTCTGAGTAAGACAAGAAAGTACTCATCCACGTACACTGGCTTTGAACGCCTACATTGCCATACTGACCTCATTAGAGATGATGCCCTTCCGTTTGGTTGAAAGCAAAGCTTTCCGAGAGCTCGTAGCCTACGCTGTCCCACGCTATGACCTACCCAGTCGGCACTTCTTTTCTCAAAAAGCCATCCCTGCCCTCCACCTGCATGTGAAAGATCGCATTGTCCATGCACTCGAACAATCAGTGAGTGGAAAGGTGCACCTCACAACAGATGCATGGTCCAGTAGGCATGGCCAGGGCCATTACGTGTCCGTCACTGCGCACTGGGTTAATGTGGTGGATGCAGGATCCACAGTGGACAGCAGTGGTGGAACAGTGCTGCCTAGACCACAGTATAGGAAACCGTTGGCTGTAGGCGTTCGACCATCCTCCTCCTCCTCCAGAAGCGAAAGCTCGTCCACAGAGCGCAGTTGCACGAGCACTCCATCCGCTGCTGCCAGTGTTGCACATGAAGTGTCCCAATATCGAACAGCTAGTGGTAAGCGGCAGCAGGCTGTGTTAAAGATTATGTCTTTGGCCGACAACAGACACATCGCGGAGGTATTGGCCGACTACTTGCAGCGACAAACAGTCATGGCTGGGCAGTCTACATCTTGAGCCAGGCAAAGTAGTTAGTGATAACGGCCAGAATTTTGTGGCAGCCATAGCCCTTGCAAAACTCACACACATACCTTGCCTGGCTCACACTTTGAACCTGGTGGTGCAGTGCTTCCTAAATAATTATCCGGAGTTAGCAACCCTGCTCCAAAAGGTGGGAAGACTGTGCTCACACATCCGTCGCCCGCCCGTACACTCCAGTCGTATGCAGAAGCTGCAGCGATTGCTCCACCTCCCCAAGCACCGCCTAATCATAGACGTTGCAACAAGGTGGAACTCCACCCTGCACATGGTTGAGAGGCTGTGCGAACAGAGGCAGGCTGTAATGCATTTGTGGGAGGATACACGGGCAGGCAGTTTGAGGGTAGACATGGAGTTGTCGGGTGTGCAGTGGTCGAAGCTGAAAGACCTCTGTAAAGTCCTTCAGTGTTTTGAGGAATGCACATGGCTGGTAAGCACAGACGACGCCATCATAAGCATGAGCATCCCACTTATGCGTCTGCTCATGCAAAGTTTGACGCACATTAAGGATCAGGCGTCTGCAGCGGAAGAGGAACAGGAGGAGGAGGAGGGAAGCCTTGATGACAGTCAGCCATTGCCTGGTCAGGGAACTGTCATGGACGAGGTGGAGGAAGAAGAGGAGGAGGAGGATTAGGGGGATAAATATTTTGGGGAAGAGGATGCTTCTCTGGGGGCAAGAGAAAATGTTGGCGTGGCAAGGTCAGGTACAGTGTTTGTGCGTGACAGGAGGGATGTGGATTTGCCAGAAAGTGCTCCTCCACCCACCACTGCCAGTGCATCATTGACACCTGGAATATTGGCCCACATGTGTGATTATGCCTTGCGGATCCTAAAAAGGGACCCCCGCATTGCCATAATGATGAAGGATGACGACTACTGGTTGGCCAGCATCCTCGATCCACGCTATAAAGGCAAATTACACAACATCATGCCACAGGAGAATCTAAAGATAATATTGGCTTACAAACAAGCAACTCTGGTGAACCGTTTGTTTGAGGCATTCCCAGCACACAGCAGCGGTGCTGGTTCTCCCACAAGCCGAAGTGGGCAAAATGTAAGAGGTGTTCGTGGTGCACAAAGCTGAAGTGGCGTTGGAGACAGGGGTTTCATGACCATGTTGTGGACTGATTTCTCAAGCACCGCTCACACGACTGGTAATACTGCTTCGATTGCAAGTGACAGGAGACAGCAGTTGTCAACTATGGTTACAAACTACTTCTCCTCCCATATCGATGTTCTCCCTCTCAGGTCATTCCCCTTTGACTATTGGGCCTGTAAACTGGACACCTGGCCTGAATTGGCACAATATGCTAAACAGGAGCTCACTTGCCCTGCTGCTAGTGTGTTATCTGAAAGAGTCTTCAGTGCTGCTGGATCAATCCTGACCGAAAAAAGGACCCGTCTGTCGACCCAAAATGTTGATGATCTAACCTTCCTTAAAATGAACCATGCATAGGTTTCAAAGGATTTTGTTCCACCTTCCTCTGATGACACCTAGGTTGCCAGAAATTTGGCTCGCTTTTGTCTTCCTCTTGCTTGGACTTGTCAAATTCCTCCATTTGTAGCTGCTGAATGTACATCAACATATGCCATTTTTTAAACCTGCCTAATTGGGCTGCCCCCCCAAGGGCTGGGGTCACCACCTGGCTCACCCAGGCAAGTGCTGTTGCTCTGAACAGGTAGGTGGGAGCACTCTTGGCCGACGGCACTGGCACAGGGCCCCTCATAGTACAATACAGTGTCTCTGAGGGTGAGGGGGCCCACTCGCTGTCAGACACACCGGCGTACTATGAGGGGCCCTGTGCCAGTACCGTCGCCCATGAGTGGGCCCCCCCTGCTTGCTCATGGTCACAGCACTTGCAAGTTGCAATACTTACCTCTCCCTGCTCTACCACTGTGTAGTCTGGGCAGTTAAATCCTTCACAGGGATTGCCACTGCAAGTTTGGTTAACTGTTATGAATGAGTCACCGAGGAGGAAAAAACAAAAAGCAAGCTAAGCCCAGAAAACCGGAGAGGTTGGTAACTTGCGGATTGCAGACCACTGATCCCATCCACAACAACTAGCAGTAGCCGTGGAGCATGCCTACGGTGGTCCTAGATGCCTCGTCACGGCCGGAGAACTAAATAAGCCTAAAGAAAGACAGGGAAAATCTAAACTGCCCCAGAGCAGACCCCAAAGCAATAGACAGCCCCCAACATGTATTGTCGGTGAAACAAGATGAAAACACATACACAGGTTGAAAGATAGGCTGAGCAAACGATGGGGCCCTCGCTAACTAGAAAGGACAGGAAAGGAAAGCTGCTGTCTGCAATCACTCAAAAAACCCTGCCAAAAAGAATGTCCAACACGTCTGATAGAAAAAGGCCCTGAAGTCGCTAGACTTCAAATCACTATATCAGCACTCAGGTATATTCTGAAGACAGAGCAAAAGAGAACAACTGATCAGAGACAAAATGGGGATTCAGCCCAGTCACAGCCAAGGTTGGCTGAACACAAAAACTAAGTAAACCAGACAAAAACTCATATGAACAATAACAGAGAAAACTTAGCTTTAGGAAGGCAGGAACCAAACTGGAAACCAGGAGTCACAGTCAGGAAAAATCACCAGCAAGAAACTAGGGAGTCGGCTACCTTAAATCCAATCAGAAACTCCTGATGTCCAATCGCAGTCCTCTTCCTCAGGTGGCCGGTCTCTGCCATTTAGATCAGCTTCATTACCTCCCTTCACCAACAGAGGGAGTCCTGATAGAGAACTCACTACTCCTCTGTCAGCACAGCCAGCTCCATAACCCTCACCAGAAGCCAGAGGCAAACCCGAAAATGAGCTCACAACAGTTAACTGATCGATGATGGTAAAAATGTAGCTATGGCCTGACCTGCTGACCTCTACCTTCAGATGATCAATGGCTACCATTTGTAATGGACGTCAACTCCCAATCGGATGCAGTGGTGCTTTATGATCAGCTTTCACAGTTTTCCCAGTCACAGACGTGTGACATTCCTGCCACCATTTTTCAATGTCTCCTCTCATGCCAATCCAATAGAATCTCCTACGGCTTGTGGCTTCTGTCTTTTGCACTCGAAAATGACCAGACACATCATGATAGGCAGTAAGGACCATGTCTACATCTCTCCCTGTGATCACAATTTGAGGGAGACGAGTAACGATGATGGGATCCACGCTACTGCTATACAACAATTCTTTCTTCACAAATAACTGTTTTTGCTGTCTCCAAAGACAAAGTAATTGAGGGTCAGCATCGCCTCTGCAAAATCCACAGGGAGGTTTTCCCGTGATCAGTAATTCCCAAATTTCTGCAAACACTCGAATTCCGTCTGTACTTGAATCCATCTAGTTTCCAGTAGCGGAGAGTCAGGACAGGCTTACTGAGACTGAAATATATACGAAGATTTAAAAGTACCCCAACAATGTATACTGGTATACGCTTCGAATACATTTCCCTTTTTCTACCTTTTATATTCTGGTGTAATCCATACTGAGCCTGTGAGTGTCTGTGTCTGACTTTGGAAATATAGACGGAAATTTACAATTACTCCTAGACTGGATACACCAGGTATCTGCTGATACAGTACCTTTGTTCTAAATTTTTTTATTACGGTATAATCCATAATGAGTGAGCGTGTGTGGTTTCCTTCCTCTATATATACGGAGATAAAAATTTTACCCTATACTATATACAGCTTCTATCTTGTTATACAGTACCTTTGTTCGACATTTAGTATTACGGTCAAATCCATACTGATTGAGCATCTAAGGGTGACTACGGGAATATCTATACAGAGATTTAAATTGTACCCTATAATATATATACTTGCTATCTTGTTATCCAGTACCTTTTTTTCAACATTTTGTATTATGGTCAAATCGAGACTGAGTGAGCGTCTGAGGGTGACTCCGGAAATATATACCGAGATTTCACATTTGCCCAACACTGTATACAGCTCTACACTTCTGATACAGTACCCTTTTTTGCTATTTTAAATTCTGGTGTAATCCCTAATGAGCCTGTGAACGTCTGTCTGTTACTCCGGAAATATAGTTGGTGATTTAAGATTACACCAACACTGTAAACAGCTGTACGCTTGTGATACATTACCCATTTACTGCTTTGTATATTCTTGTCTAATCCACACTGGGCCTGGGAGTGTTTGTGTCTGCCTCCTGAAATATATACGGAGATTCAGAATGTTTAAACTATACTATATATACCTTGTATCTGGTGATACTGTACCCTTTTTCAACTTTTTATATTATTGTGTTATCCATACTGAGCCTGTGAGCATCTGTGTATGACTCATGAAATATATACAGAGATTTACAATTATCCCTAGACTGTATAGTGCTGTACACTTCTGATACAGAACCATATATCTGCTGGTATTTCGGGTACATTTTGACAAAAATTAGTAAGTATGGTAGAAGAGGCCACAGACGTGGGCATGGGGGGCTAGCTGGTACTGATGGTGGTGGTGGTGCATCTGCTGGTAGTGCCAAAAGCACAATAGCAGCTAAGGCAGGAGGTGTTGAGCCTGCGTTATGGTCTGGCTCCGGAAGGCCTGTAAGGCTCCCTTTTCTGGGAGTAGGTAAACTGCTTTTAAAGTCGGAGCATCAGGAACTGGTTTTGCCTTATATTGCTGAAACAGCCTCCAGCTCTATCGCCTCCTCTTCTGAAGTTTCAAAAAATGCAAGCACTGTGTCGTCAGTGCAGGCTTCTGGTCAGGAGCAACCCCTTTCCTTGGGTCCTTCACCCACACCAAAAGTGAAGGATGCGGCAGCCCACACTTCAGATTACTCCATGGAGCTCTTTTCACATACCATGTCTGGGTTCATTCTAAATGGGGCACATTATATATGGAGCATTATTTGGGCCCATAACACAATGGAGCATCATCCATGGGGCCCATCATATACTGGATCATTGTAAATGGGACAGATTATATATGGAGCAATATTTGGGCCCATCATACACTGGAGCATCATCCATGAGGCCCATCAATTACTGGAGCATTCCAAATGGGGGACATCAGACACTGGAGCAGCATCTATGGGGCCCATTATACACTGGAGCATTAGAAATGGGGCTCATTATATATGGAGCATTATTTGGGCCCATAACACACTGGAGCATCATCCATGGAGACCATCATATACTGTAGCATTATGTGGAGCTCATCATTTACTGTATGGAACATTATATGGGACCAATTATTCTGTATGGAGAAATACATGGGGCTCATTATTCTGTATGGCGCACCATCTGGTGGCCATAATACTGTATGGAGTAATATACTGTCCCTTTTTGAGCTTTTGTAGAATTTAAAATACATATCAGTTATGTCATGTAAGGAGTGAAGTATTTTTCATTGTACTATACCTATATTTCTATGCTGTATCGGAGCATCATGAATTGTGGTATGTGTTAAAGGGGCGCACTGACACTCTTTGGCCCAGGGCACATGAAAACCTGGAGCCAGCCCTACCCCCCACAACTTTAGCCAAATAACTCCCAGTTTTCAATGCGTAACTATTATTATAAAGTAAATTAAGGCTGACAAGTTTAAGTAATAAGAATTGATGTTGTTGGCATTGAAATGGGCACTGTAGGTGTGTTTACTGTCCTCCACTCCCTGCCGACTTTGCTTCCCCATTGACTTGCATTGGGTTTTGTGTTTCAGTCGGACCCCCGACTTTTCACTATAGTCGGCCGATTTCGTTTGACTTGACTTTTGAGAAAGTCAGGCTTCATGAAAACCAACAAGACCCTAAAAAAGTAAAGTTGCTCATCTCTAGTCATTCATCATTTACATTATTTATAGTGAATCGCGTGACAGACTGTTAGTGTTTGTTATTGAGTTTTTACAGCTTATCACACAGGCTCCACGATTCCTTCTGCAACTTTTTCACTTTTCCTATATCCCCTTTACCTTTAGGATGCAATGGTATTTCTTTGGTTTTTGTTTTCTATGTAAAAAATGTTATAATGAGACTAACTATAAATATGGTAGCTTATAACAGTTATTGTGCATGTTTCTGTTTCAGTGGGACTCTGACAGTTTTACAGAAGAGAGAAAGAGAGAAGACCCCATTGACCATAAGCGTTTACACTCAAAAGGAGTGAGACTTACCTAGTTAGGCTGAGTTCACACGTGGCTTTTTTTTGCGTTTCCGCGGCGGTTTTAACCGCGTGATTTTGCCGCGAAAACGCGAAAAATAAGCATCCCATGCATTCATGCATTCCTATGGGATTCCGCAATGCTGTGCTAATGCTGCGGTTTTTACCGCGGCGGAATCGCTTCGCGGTAAAAACCGCAGCATGCTCATTAATTTGCGGAATCGCGGCGATCCCGCACCCATAGGAATGTATTGTTCCGCTTACTTCCCGCATGTGGCTGTGCACACCATGCGGAAAGTAAGCAGAACAATTGCGGATGGTACCCACGGTCCGGAGGAGAGGAGACTGTCCTCCTGGCTTTGGGTACCATATCCCTGTAAAAAATAGAATTTTAAAATAAAAAATATTGTTATTCTCACCTTCTGACGTCCTGCGCAGTCTTCCTGCCTCTCTTCACGCTCCCGTTCCCAGTAAGCCTTTGCGAAAATGCCCGCGATGGCGTCCACTCTCGCGGGATCGCGAAGTCTCGCGGTCATTCGCGCGACGTCATCGCGAATTACCGCGAGACGTCGCGATCCCGCGAGAACTGACGTCATCGCGGGCATTTTCGCAAAGGATTACTGGGAACGGATGCGCGGGACGTCGGAGGGTGAGAATAACACCATTTTTTTTTACATTCTATCTTTTACTACTGATGCTGCATAGGCGGCCTCAGTAGTAAAAAGTTGGTCACACTGGTCAAACACTATGTTTGACGAGTGTGACCAACCTGTCAATCAGTTCTCCAAGCGATGCTACAGATCGCTTGGAGAACGCTAGCATTCTGCAAGCTAATTACGCTTGCAAAATGCTAGTTTTTCCACGGGAAAATCGCGGGAATGTAAAATGCGATTTTCCCGCGGACTGGAATTCCGGAATTCTCGCGGGAATTTCCGCGAGAGTTCCGGTACGTGTGCACTTAGCCTTACTCTGAAGATGCAAATCGACTCTGCCATGCAAACTGTGCTCCACTGGGAGCAGCTGATCTCTGATGACCACCGCTGTACAAGGTATGATAATCTGTAAAATGTCATAGCTGTAGGGCATTATGAGGAGGCTCACACAACAATGCCAGATGACGTTAGCTCACTCTATGATATTTCAGCAGTATGAGAAATTCTGTCTGGCCAGGGTTTTTTGTGAACCAAAAATCAAATTTTAGAATGTTCAAATTAGCAGCAAACCACAGATTTCAGGAAATTCTACTCAACCTCGATCTTCCGTGGAGCCGCCATTTGATCTCTGTTAGTAATGATGCAACAGTAATGTTGTACTCCAGACAGAAATTGTTTTGCTTTATACACTTTATACAACAATTTAAATGACAAGAACATAATCTAGAAATGCTAGTTGCTTTCACTGATACAAAACCAAGAGTCACAATAAAGATCCTGCTGAGAATCTCCTTTTGTAGCTTTTATGAAACCAACCTACCAGTTTCTAAACACTCCATTTCAAAGCATGATAACACAATTTCTTTACAGAGAAGGTTCCAAGAATGATTGACAAACTAGATGGTGATGAATAGGCTTCACCTGCTCCTATCAATAGACCTGTCTTCACTTGTTGTGAAAATGTTTCCATTTGGACCTCTTCTTCGTCATCAATGCATAACATCACCAACTATCAGAGAGCTGTTTTTTCACCATGTGATATAGATCATTTCCAAAAGCATGGATATTTTAAAACTGTATTACATGAAGGAAAGTTTGCTGGTAAATTGGATCTATTTTCTATTTTAGTCAGTCATAAGGATTTTTTCTGTGACAGCGGCATTTGAAGGGCACAGTTCTTTCTGGGGGGTTTTCACAATTCTACCTAACTATCAACACCCTTTTGATAGAACTGTGGGGCTGCAGCCTCCACGTATGGAATCTTGCTGGCTGCAGTCATCAAGAAGCTGTTGACTAAACTAGGGTGAGGTTGTAGATGTTGGCGCAATTAGACTTTTCATAGTCATTTCATATTGTGCCACAGAAAAATACATAAAATGTTAGTACATGGAATAATGTTTATCATTTTCAGCACCAGTGCATAGGAAGGCCATTGAGCTAAACTTGTTGTAATATCAAATTTAGGGTTCCTCAGTTTGAAAAAATGTGACTTATTACAATCTTATTGCAATGTTTTATTATATAAATGCACAGTGCAGAGATCTTTCTAATGATCTTTTATTAACAAGGGGCCATCCTCTACTACTGAAGAAAGAAGATTTTTCCACCATCACCGATAAGGATTGTTTACTGTTCGAGCAGTGAGACTATGGAACTTTCTGCTATACAATATTTTGATGAACGATTCGCTGAACAAGCTCAAGGACGGTCTAGATGCCTTTCCCGAAAAATATAATATCACTGGTTGTGGGTGTTAGATTTCTGGATCTGGATGTTGATGCAGGGACTAAAGGCCCCGTCACACACAGCGATATTGCCAGCGAGATCGCTGATTTTGTGACGCCACAGCGAAATCGCTGTGTGTGACATGAATCAGCGACCGGCCCCCCTACCGGGTATCGCTGATAGCGCTCCATCGTCCTGGGCCATTTTTTGATCGTTGGTCCTGCTGGCCAGCACGCATCGCTGCGTTTAGCAGTGATAGACCAGCGGTCAGCGACGCTGGACGCTGATTTCCCATGTAAACAGCGGGTATCTAAGAGCCATTTATAATATATCTCATTGGGTGTGACCTTTTTCTTGGCCTATTCTTTAGTATTATAGGTTTCACTACATGGACCTGTGTCTTTTTTTAACATTATCAACTATGAAAAAGCTATAAAATTATTATGGTGACATTAGTGCACCCCCTTTTTTGTGTTATGGGCGACTGAGCTTCACAAGGATATATGTCTCCTGATGATCCCTGATGAATTGTGGGAAAAATGCGTAGGGAACGGAACATCTTTTGGTAACTCGGAGGTTATTCTGATGGAGATTTAACTTCTTATCTGAGAATGAAGGATCCCCACAAAGCATAGGATAAGTGCATATTATTTTTACTATGTATAGCACTGTTTTCTACATTTCAGAATAGGGGATCCCTGTAAGGTACTTTAACAGTGCTTGCTTTTATTGTGTCTCATTACACTGTTGAGTTACATGTTTACTATTATTTTACTATTAAGGAATTATATAGGGATTTTCAGGGATAGTTGTCGTTGAGTGGGAGCACCATTATCGGTAAAGTAGGGACTAATTTGTAAGGGCCTTATAAGGGTCTATTTAGGCCATAGCTGGTGACCGTGTTCCCAAGCTATTATTTTATCTTATTCTGTATCTCTTTTGTACATATTTTGCATTTTTGTCCTTTTTTTTAGGAAAGGATAGTTGCTACTATTGAAGATCAGCTATCCCACTATCCTAATAGGACAGCTATCACCATTACTTATTTATTATTGGTTTTTCAGGTCATTTTTTTAATATTTTCTAATAAAGGTTAATATTTTAACCGCTTCGTGACCCAGCCAGTTTTCACCTTTCTGACCCGGCCAATTTTTACAATTCTGAACACTGTCCCTTTATGAGATAATCACTCTGGAATGCTTCAAAGGATCCCACTGAGTCTGAGAATGTTTTCTCATGACATATTGTACTTTATGATAGCAGTAAAATTTCTTCGATGAGACTTGCGTTTATTTGTAAAAAAAAGGGAAATTTGGCAAAAATTTTAAAAATTTCGCAATTTTCCAACTTTTAATTTTTATGCCCTTAAATCAGACAGTCCAATCTAAAAACTACACCCCTCGTGGTGCTCAAAACCACATTCAAGAAGTTTATTAACGCTTCAGATGCTTCACAGGAGTTTTTGGAATGGGAAAGAAAAAATAAACATTTACTTTTCTTTCACAAAAATTTTCAGTTATACTTATCATTTTTACTTTCACATGGGAAGCTAGAGAAAATGGCCCATACATTTTGTTGTGCAATTTCTCCTGAGCATGACGATACCCCACATGTGGGGGAAATCAACTGTTTGGGGGCACGGCAGGGCTCGGAAGGGAAGGAGCACCATTTCACTTTTTGAATGTAACATTTGATGGAATAATTAGTGGACGGCATGTCGCGTTTGAAGAGCCCCTGATGCACCTAAAAAGTGGAAACCCCCCACAAGTGACACCATTTTGGAAACTAGACCCCTTATGGAACTTATCTAGATGTGTATTGAGCAACTTAAACCCACAGGTGTTTCACAGAAGTTAATAACGTAGAGCCGTGGAAATAAAAAAAATTACATTTTTCCCAAATAAATCTTTTTTAGCTTCATATTTTGCATTTTCATAAGGTAACACTAGAAATTACTTCATACAATTTGTTCTGTGATTTCTCCTGAGTAGGCCGATACCCCATTGTGGGGGAAAACCACTGTTTCGGCGCACGGCAGTGCTTTTTATTGCAAAAACTAGTTTTTGCATCACCATATTTTGAGAGCTATAATTTTTTCATATTTTGGCCAACAGAATCATGTTAGGGCTTGTTTTTTGCGGGACAAGCTGACGTTTGCATTGGTACCATTTTCGGCACATGACTTTTTTGATCGCTTTCTATTCTGATTTTTGGGAGACAGAATGAACAAAACCAGCAATTCAGGAATTTTTTTATACCGTTCCACATGTGATAAAATTGGTAAGGCAGCTTTATACGTTTTGACGTTTTTACACAATAAAAACTATTTTATAGAAAAAATTATTTTTGCATCGCTTTATTCTGAGAGTTAAAACTTTTTTACTTTTCTGCTGATGGAGCTATGTGGGGGCTTTTTTTGCGGAGCAAGATGACATTTTCAGTGGTACCATTTTTATTTACATTGGTCTTTTTGATCGCTTTTTATTGCACTTTTTGTTCAGTGGTATGATGTTTTTGTATTTATTTTTTTACGGTGTTCACTGAAGGCGTTAACTAGTGGGATAGTTTTATAGAGCGGGTCGTTACGAACTTGGCAATACCAAATATGTGTACTTTTATTTTTTTTTTATTTCTGTAAATAAATGTATTTATTGGTATAATATATATCTTTTTTCTTTATTTGGGGATTTTTTAAAAATATTTTTGCACATTATAATTCTTTTTTTTAAAACTTACAGTATGGGACATTACTATATAATGTCAGATCGCTGATTTGACATTTACCATTGCTGAGCATAAGATCAAGGTTCTGACAGGCAGGGAGGGAGGCTTCTCAGGTCCTGCTCTCAGCAGGCGCTGAGAAGCCACCTCCCTGCAGGACCCGTGACCATCTTGGAGTGAGGGGTCTTCATGGAGACCACCGGAACAACGCGATCGCATCATTCCGGTGGGAGCACGCAGGGAGACAACACCCTGCACAATGCTTCTCTATGCCACTGTCAGTACTCACAGTGGCATCAAAGGGGTTAAATACCCACAATCGGTGCTAGCACCGATCGCAAATGTTGCTTCGGGGTGTCAGCTGTCACATACAGCTGACACCCACACCCGATCACAGCGGCGCTCAGCAATTCCCACAGAGCAGTTCTAGTACGGCGAGGGTAACTGGGTAATTGTTATTTTAATACCCTATTATTCTTTGATCTGTAAGCTAAGATCATTGTGGTGATTAGTTTACCTCAAACTTATTTCAAAATAGAGACGTTACGGGTATCGGAAAATGCTGCAATTTTTTTAGCAAACTTTGGAATTTTTTTTCACCACTTAAATAAAAAAGAACCTAGACATGTTTGGTGTCCATGAACTCATAATGACCTGGAGAATCATATTGGTAGGTTAGTTTTAGCATTTAGTGAACCTAGCAAAAAATCCAAACAAAAAACAAGTGTGGGAATGCACTTTTTTGCAATTTCACCGCACTTGGAATTTTTTTCCCGTTTTCGAGTACATGTCATGCTAAAACCAATGATGTTATTCAAAAGTACAACTCGTCCCGCAAAAAATAAGCCCTCACATGGCCATATTGATGGAAAAATAAAAAAGTTATGACTCTGGGAAGAAGGGGAGCAGCTGGCTTGAAATCATTAACAAGTTCTCCCCATGTAGTTTTAGGCTGATCACTCACCTTCCTCATGATCGAGAATACCCGATGAGGTGAGATTTTGCATGGTACCCCAGATGTCAATTGACAGTCATTTTGTATTTCTTCCATTTTCTTACTATTGCACCAACTGTTGTCTCCTTCTCACCCAGTGTCTTCTGTATGGTTTTGTAGCCCATTCCAGCTTTGGTCTTGCCCATGTTGTAGAGGGAATCTGAAAAGGTGACTATGTAAGACAGCTCTCTTTAATGCAGGTAATGAGTTGATTAGGAGTGTCTAACTGGTCTGTGGAAGCCAGAACTCTAAGGGTATGTGCACACGCTGCGGATTCCGCTGCGTTTGCGCAGCGTTTTTGGCCTCTGCGGACCCGCAGCAGTTTTAGCTGTGGTGTACAGTACCATTCAAATGAATGGTAAAAAAAAACACTGTGTAGACGTAGCGGAAAAATCCGTGCGGATTTGCTGCGGTTTTGAAACCGCAGAAAGAAGTGACATGTCAATTCTTTCTGCGGAATCCGCAGCGGGTTCCTATCTCTACCATTGTGGAAATGGTGAATCCGCAGGACCAAACCGCAGGTCTTTTGACCTGCGGTTTATCTGCGGTTTTTGCAAAATCCGTGCGGATTAATCCGCAGCGGATTCCGCAGCGTCTGCACACACCCTTAGGGTGTGTGCACACACTGCGGATTCTGCTGCGGATCTGCAGCGGATTTGGTCCTGCGGGGTACAGTACCATTATAATCAATGGAAAATGAAATCCGCAGTGCACACGGTGTGGATATTTCCGTGCAGATTTGCTGCGGTTTCAAATCTGCAGCATGTCAATTCTTTGTGCGAATTCCACTGCGGTTTGGCACCTGCTCCATGGCAGGTTTCAAACCACAGGGGAAACCCGCAGGCTAAACTGCAGATAATCTGCAGATAAACCGCAGGTCTTTTGACCTGCGGTTTTGCCTGTGGATTTACACAAATCCGGGCGGAAAATTCCGCAGCGTGTGCACACACCCTTAATTGTTGGTAGTGGATCAAATACTTATTTCTCATTGCAAAATGCAAATAAATTTATACAATGTGATTTTCTGGATTTTATTTTTGATATTCTGTCTCTCAATGTTAAAATTAACCTACCCTTAAAATTATAGACTGTTCATGTCTTTGTCAGTGGGCAAACATACAAAATCAGCAACAGATCAAATACTTATTTCCTCCATTGTACAATGGAGATGGATAGTAACTGGTCATTTTAGAAAATATAGGAGAATAATAATATCCTACAGCACAAAAAAAGGGAAAAATTGGAGTTAAAGGGGAGCATATGAGACTTGGATGGGAAGGCTTGATAAGATCAAATGAGGGAAAATACAATATGGCTTAAACACACCCTATTATGTCCTTTATAAATTAATGGCAGCCCTGTCTGACCATGGAGATTGGCACCCTAAAGACTAAATTGTGCTGGCGTTCCTCATCTACTAATCATTATATGCCCCTCACAAATTCCCAAACCTTAAAGATACTTTATAGTAGTACCATATTAAATCAGATAGCAACAAACAAAGTAATAATGCTGCAGAACGATTAGCTTACAGAAAATGGGGAACTTAACCAACCCACAAAAAACCCAACTCACTATAAATAACATAGCTTGATGGCCTTGATAAATGGGTGAATAGTCATATCATACATAAGATTTGATAGCCCCCGTAATCACGTATTAAACATAGGTAGTCATCGTAAGCAAACATGTCACTTTTGTCTTTTTGGTAAATAACTTCCTAGTTTGTTTCCCCCTTTGTGTTCCTTGGGTTCATCAGGGGACAGACAACCGGGCCATTCTGAGCTGGACAGGAGGGCAGTGATATGCGGCTAGACTATCCGCCTCTGTGATGTCATTTCCTGCTAAATGAAGCTTGTATCTATGGACATACCACCCCAGCTCCGTCTCAGGTTGCATAAGTGAACTTGCTTGTCACATCCAGGCAACCAAAATTTGTCTCCAAAAACTCAGTGTGATTGAACACAAATGACAATATGTTATATACTGCTCTAGAAAGCATGCAAAGTATTAGCATTTGCAGCATAGTATAAAAAAAGAGATTCATTAGCAAAGATTTGTGCTAGTTTATGTAAAGACATAAGGTAATGGTAGGACAGCATACCTACAATAAGTTACAATAAAATGAGCCCTTTGGAATGAAGTCTTAGATATCTAAAGTGTAAGGCTATGTGCACACGCTGCGGATTCACCGGCGGTTTAGCATCTCCGGATCCGCAGGCAAAACCGCTGGTAAAACGACCTGCGGATTGGCCTGCGGTATTCCCCTGCGGTTTGCCACCTGGACAATGGAATAGGTGGCAAACCGCAGCAGAATCCACAGAAAGAATTGACATGTCAATTCTTTCTGCGGATTCAAAACCGCAGCTTTTCCGCAGTTGAAAATCCGCAGCATGTGCACAGCTGAATGTAAATCACATAGACTTATATTGTACTGTACACTTTCTTTAGAAGTGCTGTGGATCCGCAGCGGCCAAATCCGCAGCGGATCCGCAGCGTGTGCACATAGCCTAAAAACAAACAAGGTGAAAACACTTGTCCATCTTGTATGGAGATGTAGGAATCATTCAATTTGCCCATGAATTACGAATTAGAATCCACTGGTTGCCAGTCAAACATACAGTAACTGCGTAGCAGATGACATGACGCTAAGAAGATAAAAATTTTAATTTCATCTATCGATCTCATATCTATCCTTTTCACATAATGTAATGTATACTCATCTGACATTCCGAATGTAAACAACACGATGCGAGGCATACTCATACGTGCAAAGTTCATCATTGGTTAATGCCTAAATATCTACATAAAAGAACATATTTTAAATAGAATGTGCATTCACTTTTATTTAATAGTAGATATTTTCCAGGATCCAGTGCAAAAATATAGATATGAATTCAGATATGGAATGTAAAGAATTGATGCAATTACACCGTAGACCTCAATTTAATATACTGAAATATAAGGAGAAAAATAACAATTAGCCCCTTAGGAGACATAATCTTCACATTTGTAATATCTAAAATATACAGTGTAATAAATAACAATAAATGCATGGAAATGCATTAGATATGTGGTGTAAATATAAGAAAACAACAATTGTTTTATTTCCATAGCGCCAACATATTCCGCAGCACTTTAAAATTCAGATGGTACAAACAATATCAGACATTACAGAGTAACACTTAAATTATATGGTTTTGATGTATATCAATAGTGGGGACATATATATGAACGTATATACATACAAGTTTTACCATATCATTCACAAACATGACGTTTTATAAAAAAAAACTATATATTACCTTTCCTTACAGAGGACAAGTGAGAAATTGTAACAAACTGGACACAACTTATGTGGGTTATTAGAAAAAATAATGCAAATCACAATCTGACATTCAATGAAAACTAACTTCTAAAAGAGTTAAAAGAATTACTAATTAACAATATATATATATATATTATTAACATAAATCTAATCTAAAAGTTACACTTTTGGTATGTTACTGCTAAAAAATAAGTAACTTTTAGAGTTATCTTTAAGGAAAAAGTCAAAAGTTAAAAAGAGGTAATATTCTATCAAAAGAGGTGTGTTGGGAGTTTGGGGTGGTGGAGGGAGTATCAGACAAAAGACCTTTAACCTGAGCACATTCAAAGCACACTCACCTGGGAAAAGAGTTTAACCCAAACCTATTTGGAAAGAAAAAAAAAGTCAGAGAGACAGATCTGTGCAGAAACCAACAGCAACAATTAGGAGATAAGGACAAAAAGCACACAAGTAGCTCCAGTAGAGCCTCAAGTCATGGAGATACTGACTTTGGAGGGTCCGTAGTCTTGTTGGTCATTTACAGTTTGAGAGGGGAATTCAACAAAGTGTTCCTAGTCCTCTAGGTAACACTCACTGACCTCAGAGGATTGGCCTTTCACACTGTCTGACTGGCATCCAAGAACACAGAAGTGTAATAATGTACTCCAGATAATTAAGGCTGCTTTTCTTAACATTTCTATAGAAACCTGACCTAGCCAGAGGCAGCAAGAATGGAAAAGGGCACATTTCAATGACAAAAAAAAAAAACAGTTCATTGCTTTACTTCTCTGATTGCAGCTTGTTTCTTTATCAAACTCATGTAAGAGAAGAGAAAATGAACCCAGGAAACAAAATCAGTTTGCTTAATTTAATTTGCTCAGTTTTTGCTTTTAGGTTTGAACTAATCCCCATTCCATTGCTGGCCGGATTTCATCTTGCCATTTACAATTAAAAGGGATTTTTCATCTTGATTTTTTTTATAAGTTTGCTATAAATAATAATATGAATATGTCAGTGGTTAGCATTGTTTCTGGAAAGTATTGGGGTTCCGGACTCAAATCGTACCAAAGACAATATGTGCAAGGAGATTGCATGTTCTCATCATGTTTGTGTGGGTTTCCTCTAGGGACTCTGGTTTCCTCCCAATGCTGCAAAGACATACTCCTAGGAAATTTAGATTGTGATCCCCAATGGGTACAGTCATTTCGGTAAAGTTCTTTGGAATTAAATATATAAATAAAAATAATAACATAACTTTTCTTAATATTTCTACCACTACTAACACAACTGCTATTATTGCTATTTTTATTGTTAGGCCTTGCTCACACAAGCGTATAACACGGCCGCGTGCATTGTGACATTTTATTGGATTAGCACTCATCCCAATGTTAATGCTCCTGAACTAACAGTCAGGGACAGTACCTGCACTGCTCCTGGCTGTTTAACCCTCTAAATACTGTGATCAAGAGTGATCACAACAATTAGGAGGCCAGCAGCAGAAGGGAGCTCTTTCTGCCTTCAGATCAGTGTGGGGCCTGATTGCTGCCACGGTGACTGTGGGTTATCTAGACACCAAACTATTGAAAGAAATTTTTTTTAAAAATTGGAAAAATATATTTTTAAAAATCTATCTATCTATCTATATAAATGAGTGTATGTATGTGTGTGTGTATCAAGCCACGCCCACTCCACATAGCCACACTCACTCAACACACAAAGCCCCGTATAATAAATATCTAATATACAGCTCTGGCAAAAATTAAGAGAGCATTTTCAAATGTTCAGTTTGTCTGATTTTTCTCTTTATAGGTATATTTTTGAGCAAAATGTAAATTGTTCTTTTAGTCTATAAACTTCTGACAACATATCTCCAAATTTCCGAGCAATAAATTTTGTGTTTTTTCTGACAAAGAAAAATGGTCAAAATTAAAAAAAACCCAGTGCTTTCAGACTTCAAATAATGCTAAGAAAACAAGTTCATAATTATTTAGAAACAACAATGCTAATGTTTTAATTCAGGAAGAGTTCTGAAATCAATATTTTGTGGAATAACCATGATTTTTAAAAACAGCTTTCATGCATGCTTGCCAACGGTCTTTCACACTGCTCCTGGCTCAAAAATTTAAGCAGTTCTTCTTTGTTTGATAGCTTGTGACTATCCATCATCCTCTTGATTACATTCCAGAGGTTTTCACTGGGGTTCAGGTCTGGAGAATGGGCTGCCCATGACAGGGTTTTGACGTGGTGGTCTCTTAATTTTTTGCCAGAGCTGTATACAGATGTGTATATATATATATATATATATATATATATATATATATATAGAAAAAGCGAAGAAAACGGAGTCCAGAGCGACATGCAAATACACATCTTTATTGAAAGACATTATAATGGGAGCAGTACAATAAACACGGAAGTTTTAAAATATAGAGTACATGAACGAGTGTCAAAGGTAGCCAGGAACAAGATGAGAATCCTGTGCGGCAGTGTCAATGGCGACAGCGGGTAAATGTAGATAAAAAGTCACTTCATTATAATAAAGGCATGATGCAAAAAAGACATATATAAAAAGTGGCAGAAAAGGTCTCTATAGTACACTAGAACCTTGTTAGAAAAGGGAGTATAATACTCCAACACAGTATAGTGAGAGAAACCATCCACCACAATATTGCACACTTGCCCAGTATGTAAGTAATAAATTTCATATCCTACCCATCATGTCAGCCAAGGAGCATGCTGCCGTTCAGGAACAGACCCCAATGCGCATTTCGCGGTGAAACCGCTTCCTCAAGGGGGCGTGGCTTAAGCAGTGACACTGCCCAGTTAAATACCTATTTGACAGAGTCACGTGAATAGCGCGGTCCAACCGCAACCTAAAAGGTTGCACCTGCGCACTAGAAGGGAGACTGAACTTCCGCCCTCCCTGCCCAGACCAGAAGTGACGCTGCAGAGGGGATGGCTGGCGCCTAGCCGCCACCCAACAACAGCACACGTCAGAAAGGGCGAGGGGAGGGGGGAGTCAAACTCCACAGCCATAGGAGAACCGCGCTATGACAGAAATAATATACTGTACAATGGACCATAATTGATTCCCAGATACGTCATTGGAACAGTATCACCAAGTGAGAAATAAAAATATACAAGAGGCTAATTTGACACAGGAGAAGGGCAAAACAGACTACAAGTTGTAAATATATTACTTATATCACAATGTGAACAGGTACACAAAAGAGGAGGTACACAAACAGAGGCAAAACGGAAATCCAAATGCCTCTAAATACAAAAAATACAACATGTGGAGGGAATATGTAAATATAAATATAACCCAGCCTAGAAGATACTGATGTAACAACCTATCAAAACATGTACACATTTGTGAAAAAAATTCCCTTCCTTGTGCCTATCTTCAATCACTATATCCAATTGTTCCATGCCAAAGACAACTGAGAATAATAGATAAGGCGTCAAATGGCACATATACCAGGTAGGTAACAAAAACAAAAAGGAACAATAGATGGGACATCAGGTGGCACGGATAACAGAAAAATAACTGTCAAAACATGTGCACATTGATGGAGAAAATTCTCTTCTTTATGCCTATCTTCAATCACTGTATCCAAATATTCCATGCCAAAGACGACTATGAATACTAGATAAGGCGTCAGGTGACACAAATAACAGGTAAGTAAACATTGTTGGAAGAATCTTCTTCTTTATGCTTATCTTCATCACTGTATCCGACTGTTCCATACCAAAGACGACTAGGAATAATAGATGAGGCGTCAGGTGACTCAGATAACAGGTAAGTAACTATGGGCAAGAAATAATAAAAACAATGGTTATAATACAAAACTAAAAACAAAGACAAAATATACAAAAAGGAAGTGTCGAAATGCGGAAAGGCCAGTCTCATAAGAAAGACGCAAAGTCCAAGGACTCATTAAGTCCATTGGGGTTCATAGTACCAAGGATGGTAATCCACTTACATTCATTCTGGGCGAGATGAGGGGTATCCAACACATTCAGACTGGGATTAGGGGCAGCGACATCAAACGCCTCCTCGCCCAGAATGAATGTAAGTGGATTACCATCCTTGGTACTATGAACCCCAATGGACTCAATGAGTCCTTGGGCTTTGCGTCTTTCTTATGAGACTGGCCTTTCCTCCTGCCTCTCTGCATTTTCGACACTTCCTTTTTGTATATTTTGTCTTTGTTTTTAGTTTTGTATTTTAACCATTGTTTTTATTATTTCTTGCCCATAGTTACTTGCCTGTTATCTGTGTCACCTGACGCCTCATCTATTATTCCTAGTTGTCTTTGGTATGGAACATTCGAATACAGTGATGAAGATAAGCATAAAGAAGATTCTTCCAACAATATTTACTTACCTGTTATTTGTGTCACCTGACGCCTTATCTAGTATTCCTAGTCATCTTTGGCATGGGACATTTGGATACAGTGATTGAAGATAGGCATAAAGAAGAGCATTTTCTCCATCAATGTGCACATGTTTTGACAGTTATTTATCTGTTATCCGTGCCACCTGATGTCCCATCTATTGTTCCTTTTTGTTTTTGTTTTTCTTACCTACCTGGTATTTGTGCCATTTGACGCCTTATCTATTATTCTCAGTCGTCTTTGGCATGGAACAATTGGATACAGTGATTGAAGATAGGCACAAGGAAGGGAATTTTTTTCACCAATGTGTACATGTTTTGATAGGTTGTTACATCAGTATCTTCTAGGCTGGGTTATATGTATATTTACATATTCCCTCCACATGTTGTATTTTTTGTATTTAGAGGCATTTGGATTTCCTTTTTGTCTCTGTTTGTGTACCTACTCTTTTGTGTAACTTTTCACATTGTGATATAAGTAATATATTTACAACTTGTAGTCTGTTTTGCCCTTCTCCTGTGTCAAATTAGCCTCTTGTATATTTTTATTTCTCACTTGGTGATACTGTTCCAATGACGTATCTGGGAATCAATTATGGTCCATTGTACAATATATTATTTCTGTCATAGCGCGGTTCTCCTATGGCTGTGGAGTTTGACTCCCCCCTCCCTTTCTGACGTGCGCTGTTGTTGGGTGACTGCTAGGCGCCAGCCGTCCCCTCCGCAGCGTCACTTCCAGTCTGGGCAGGGAGGGCGGAAGTTCAGTCTCCCTTCTAGTGCGCAGGTGCAACCTTTTAGGTTGCGGTTGGACCGCGCTATTCACGTGACCCTGTCAAATAGGTAGTTAACTGGGCAGTGTCACTGCTTAAGCCATGCCCCCCTGAGAAAGCAGTTTCACCGCGAAATGCGCATTGGGGTCTGTTCCCGAACGGCAGCACGCTCCTTGGCTGACATGATGGGTAGGATATGAAATTTATTACTTACATACTGGGCAAGTGTGCAATATTGTGGTGGATGGTTTCTCTCACTATACTGTGTTGGAGTATTATACTCCCTTTTCTAACAAGGTTCTAGTGTAATATAGAGACCTTTTCTGACACTTTTTATATACACTCACTGGCCACTTTATTAGGTACACCTGTCCAACTGTGTGTTAAGACTTAATTTCTAATCAGCCAATCACATGGCGGCAACTCAGTGCATTTAGGCATGTAGACATGGTCAAGACAATCTCCTGCAGTTCAAACCGAGCATCAGTATGGGGAAGAAAGGTGATTTGAGTGCCTTTGAACGTGGCATGATTGTTGGTGCCAGAAGGGCTGGTCTGAGAATTTCAGAAACTGCTGATCTACTGGGATTTTCACGCACAACCATCTCTAGGGTTTACAGAGAATGGTCCGAAAAAGAAAAAAAATCCAGTGAGCGGCAGTTCTGTGGCCGGAAATGCCATGTTGATGCCAGAGGTCAGAGGAGAATGGGCAGACTGGTTCGAGCTGATAGAAAGGCAACAGTGACTCAAATTGCCACCCGTTACAACCAAGGTAGGCAGAAGAGCATCTCTGAACGCACAGTGCGTCGAACTTTGAGGCAGATGGGCTACAGCAGCAGAAGACCACACTGGGTACCACTCCTCTCAGCTAAGAACAGGAAACTGAGGCTACAATTTGCACAAGCTCATCGAAATTGGACAGTAGAAGATTGGAAAAACATTGCCTGGTCTGATGAGTCTCGATTTCTGCTGCGACATTCGGATGGTAGGGTCAGAATTTGGCGTAAACAACATGAAAGCATGGATCCATCCTGCCTTGTATCAACGGTTCAGGCTGGTGGTGGTGGTGTCATGGTGTGGGGAATTTTTTCTGGGCACTCTTTGGGCCCCTTGGTACCAATTGAGCATCGTTGCAACGCCACAGCCTACCTGAGTATTGTTGCTGACCATGTCCATCCCTTTATGACCACAATGTACCCAACATCTGATGGCTACTTTCAGCAGGATAATGCGCCATGTCATAAAGCTCGAATCATCTCAGATTGGTTTCTTGAACATGACAATGAGTTTACTGTACTCAAATGGCCTCCTCAGTCACCAGATCTCAATCCAATAGAGCATCTTTGGGATGTGGTGGAATGGGAGATTCGCATCAGGGATGTGCAGCCGACAAATCTGCGCCAACTGTGTGATGCCATCATGTCAATATGGTCCAAAATCTCTGAGGAATGCTTCCAGCACCTTGTTGAATCTCTGCCACGAAGAATTGAGGCAGTTCTGAAGGCAAAAGGGGGTCCAACCCCTTACTAGCATGGTGTACCTAATAAAGTGGCCAGTGAGTGTATGTCTTTTTTGCATCATGCCTTTATTATAATGAAGTGACTTTTTATCTACATTTACCCGCTGTCGCCATTGACACTGCCGCACAGGATTCTCATCTTGTTCCTGGCTACCTTTGACACTCGTTCATGTACTCTATATTTTAAAACTTCCGTGTTTATTGTACTGCTCCCATTATAAAGCCTTTCAATAAAGATGTGTATTTGCATGTAGCTCTGGACTCAGTTTTCTAAGCTTTTTCTAATTCTCTTTGAGTCATCCTACTCCTTACTTATTTGGGGTTTATATGTGCACTGGCATAATATGAATGAATGTTTTCTGAGGGTATTTGTTTTATATATATATATATATATATATATATATATATATATAAATATCTAATCTAATATATATAATTAATATCTAATATATCTATTTCATAGGCACATCTTCTGGACCACAACAGATTACACTGCCTGTGTTGCCCATAGCAACCATTCACTAAGCATCTTTCATTTTACCAAAGCTGCTTAAAAGATGAAAGCTGAGCTGTGATTAGTTGCTATGAGCAACAGTTTTCTGGCTCCATAACACCTCAGTAGACACTGACCTGGTGGGAGAAATCTAGCATTCCCGGGAACATAAGCTCCCAGCCATTGTCTGCCCCCCAGAAAGGATCAGAGAACACATGACAGAAATGAATCACCCCCTCCTTGATTACTGCCAGGTTCTATTGTTAGCAGGGTAGAAAATTGCATCATCAGCTGCCGCACACAGAGCCACACTGCCAGGTTACATAACAGCACAACTCCAGGAACTCCCTGCTCAGCACCACCTGGCTCGGTACTATGGGATGGAGGATGTGACGGTTATATGGGCACGGGACTATGAGATGGAGGATAAGTATGATGGGTATATAGGTATGGGACTCTAGGATAGAGGATGTGTGATGGGTATATGGTCACTGGACTATGGGATAGAGGATCTGTGATGGGTATATGGGCATGGGACTATGGGATAGAGGATGTGTGATGGGTATTTGGGCACTGGACTATGGGATAGAGGATGTATGATGGATATATGGGCACTGGACTATGGGATGGTGGGATGGAGGATGTGTGATGTGTATATGGGCATGGGACAATGGGATGGAGGATATGTATGATGGGTATATGGGCACAGGACTATGGGATGGAGGATGTGTGATGGGTATATGGGCACTGGACTGTCTGAGAGGGAATGTGTGATGGATATATGGGCATGGGACTATGGGATGGTGGATATCAATGATGGGTATATGGTCATGGGACTATGCGATACAGGATGTGTGATGGTATTTGGGCACTGGACTATGGGATAGAGGATGTGTGATGGGTATATGGGCACGGAACTATGGGATAGATTATATGTGATAGGTATATGGGCACTGGACTATGGGATAGAGGATGTGTGATGGGTATATGGGCATGGGACTATGGGATGGAGGATATGTATGATGGGTATATGGGCATGGGACTATGGGATGAAGGGTGTGTGATGGGTATATGGGCAGTGGACTATGGGATGGAGGATATGTATGATGGGTATATGGGCACAGGATTATGGGATGGAGGATATGTATGGTGGGTATATGGGCATGGGACAATGGGATGTAGGATATGTATGATGGGTATATGGGCACTTGACTATGGGATAGAGGATGTGTGATGGATATCTGAGCATGGGACTATGGAATGGAGGATATTTATTTATTTATTTTACTCACTTATATAGCACCATTAAATCCACAGTGCTTTACATACATTATTGCATGATGGGTATATAGGCACTGGACTATGTGATAGAGAACGTATGATGGGTATATGGACACGGGACTATGGGATGGAGAATATGTATGAGGGGTATATGGGCACGGGACTATATGGGATGAACGATGTGTGATGGGTATATGCAAATTGCCTCTTCAAAGAGAAAGAGGACTTGAACTCTATAGCGCCACTTGTTGGAAGTAGCGATCCTACAAGTCACAATCGACCCTTTAACGAGTCTTGCAATATGATTTAGGATTAAAGCCAAATCAGAATCTCAATTTGCAGACTTGGTGTTTAAGGATATTGGCCCTCATCAATGCAAAGTATGAGAACTGATTTGGCTAGGTGAGAGGCTCTGGACTGGGGTCTAAGGGGTAAGGTTTTTTCTTGTAGAGAGTGACATACCTGCTCTGGCTTGTCAAGATAAGGAGGCTTATTCGCCGTGCAATGCTCCTCTGGGAAATTTAATATGCAAATTGCCACTTCAGAGAGAAAGAGGACTTGAACTCTATAGCACCACCTGTTGG
Organism: Dendrobates tinctorius; assembly: GCF_039654945.1. Taxonomy (NCBI): domain Eukaryota; kingdom Metazoa; phylum Chordata; class Amphibia; order Anura; family Dendrobatidae; genus Dendrobates; species Dendrobates tinctorius. Next base: position 17,013,044 of record NW_027361679.1, on the reverse strand, counting down.
AAGTAGAGATCCTATGAGATGGAGGATATGTATGATGGGTACATGGACAAGGGACTATGGGATGGAGGATATGTATGATGGGTATATGGGCATGGGACTATGGGATGAAGGATGTGAGATGGGTATATGGGCAGTGGACTATAGGTTGAAGGATACGTATGATGGGTATATTGGCACAGGACTATGGGATAGAGGATATGTATGATGGGTATATGGGCATGGGACTATAGGATGGAGGATATGTATGATGGGTATATGGGCACTGGACTATGGGATGGAGAATAATCATTATAAATTGTTATAACTTACCACAGTTCGTTACTATGCCTGAGCAACACTGGGCTCTTCAGCTAGTTACCAAATAATAATAAAAAAAAACCTACACTAATAAATTCCCATTTTTATGTAAAAAAATTAAAATAAACAAAGAAAAGGTCACATATTTGGTATCACCGTGTCTGGAATTATCCAATCTATAACAATGCCCACTAGTTAACCCTTTCATTGAACACCATAAAAAAGTGGCATACTATGCTTTTATATCACACCTCTGGAAAAATAGTGGAATAAAATGCAATCAAAATGATGAAATTACATAAATGGCATCACTGAAAGCATCATCTTGTCCCACAAAAAACAAGCTGCCATACAGCTCCATCAGAGGAAAAATTAAAAAGTTATAGCTCTCAGAATATAGCGATGCAAAAATAATTTTTTCAATAAAAGTTTTTGTGTAAAAGTGTCAAAACACTTTAAAAAAACACATAAATGAATTTTCACTGTAATTGTACTGATCCGAAGAATAACGTTGCCTTATCAATTTTACCACATGTGAAACAGCATTAAATAAAAACTATTCTTGAATTGCTGGTTTTTGTTCATTTTGCCTTCAAAACATCAATAAAATGTTATGTGCCCGAAAATGGTTCCAATAAAAACATCAATTTGTCCTGCAAAGAAAGAGACTTCACATGATGGTGTCTGCAGAAATATGCAAAATTACAGCTCTCAAAAGATGGCAATGCTAGGTTTTTGCAAAAAAAAGTTAGTTCTAGTGTGTGACAGCAGCCAAGCATAAAAAAGCATAAATCTGGTATCGCTGTAATCGCACCGACTCGAAGAATAAAGTCGCCTAATCCCTTCTACTGCTGGAGGAACGGTGTAAAAGATAAATAAAACCAACTCTTCACCTGCTGTTAATTTGTTCATTCTGCCTCTCAAATATCGCAGTAAGACTCAGGTCATTTATCCTGTGCTTTGCGCTGAGTGCTTACACCGGGGTTTCCTTTTACATCTCTGAAATACGTGATTCAAATAGAACCCCAGATGGAAGATTCCCCATAATGAGACAGATGGAGGCACTGTCGACACCGTCTTTCCTATGATCTGGTGGTGTCCGTATTTATGGGCATGCATAAAAGTGCGGTTGACCACAGTTTTGTGTACTTCTGAACAGAAGGACACTACTGAACAGAGGCCAGATGGAGTCAAAAGTAACCCTGCTGCCTTATTATAGTGATTGGATCTCTAGGGAGTTTTATCTGAATCACGTACTTTGGAGATTTAGATGGAAACCCTAATGGAAGTGCTCAGCGTAGAGCGCCGGATAAATGTGATCCCAAACGTTATGTAAAATATTTCCAATATTCTAACAGATGCCTCTCCATTACTAAGCCATGGGCTTGATGTCACCTGACAATACAAAGGTGACATCAACCCTCCCAACTATCACCCCACTTGCCAATGCTACAGGGAAAGTGGGAAGAGGCAAGCAAAGCACCAGAATTGGCACATCTAACAGATGTGCCTTTTCTGGGCAGCTGCGGGCTTCTATTTTTAGGCTGGGGGGCAATATTCATGGCCCCTTCCAGCCTGTGAATACCAGCCCCCAGCTGTCTGCTTTAGCAAGGCTGGTTGTCAAAAATGGGGGGACCCCACGCCATTTTTTTAAAATTATTTATTTATATAATTAAAAAAAGGCATGGGGCCCCCTCTATTCTTGATAACTAGCCTTGCTGAAGCTGAAAGCTTGAGAGTTGCAGCCCCCAGCTGTGACTTTTGTCTGTCTGGTTGGCAAAAATACAAGGGAACCCACGCCATTTATTTTTTATTATTTATTTACCACTCAGGTGCGGCTAATGAATACTCCCACTGTCATGATCCCAGTGCAGGTTTTTGAGCTGCACGTCAGCGGTTATTGTCTGGAGCTCAGTGCAGGTTTTGACTTGCACACCTGGGGTTAATGATTGTGGCCTCTTTCTGGTTCTGGGAGAGCTTCTTAAAACCCTGGGAAGCTCCAATCCCTGCCAGTTATACTTTTGCCTTTGGCCGAGTGTGCTGACCTCTGTGTGCCTGTGCCTGTTCTTTGTTATAGCTTGTTTATATGGTTCTGACCTGGTTCTGTTTCCCGTTGTGAGTTTGCCTGTTGATTCTGTTCTGTGCTATCCTCTCTGTGTATGACTCATTGCCTGTGATCTGACTACTCTCTGCTCGCCCCTCTTGTACCTTGCAGCTATCTCTGTGTATGACTCATTGGCCTTGATAACTTTGTCTCGCAGTTACCCTGCTATGAGTTCTCTTGCAGCTCCTAGCTCTCTGGAGTTTAGGCCACGTCCCTAGCAGTCACGTGCTTCAGGTCCTGCGACTGAAGTACGCATCTACTCGGCTGCTGCCCGCTCCACAGGTATCTTTGAGCACAGTTCACTTTACTCAGGACACGCGCACTGGCTCAGTGAGCAAGTTCAGTGCGGTGTTTCTGATACCCATCTGCCGCTCCTGCTCTCACTGTAATTAGTGGCAGCAGTTGTCAGATGATGAGATCAGTAGTTCCATCAGCTGACAGCAGTGACTGGAGGTAAACTTTATACCTCCGATCACAGCTGAGCGCTCTCGCTGTCTTTTGACAGTGTGGGAGCCATGGCTCTCTGACCGGCAGGGATAATTTCACCAACGATCAGAAGTGGTGTTTTCCGCACTGCCATGCACATGACACCACGAAAAACACCCGGTGTTTGGGCAGCTGAACCGGAACAGTAACACGGACTTCGTGGTGAACTTTACTGTTCAGGTTCACCCATCTCTATTCCTGAGAGTATATCCATGTCAAACTCAGCCAATTCTTGCCACTGGTCCATTCTGAACACCCAGGCGTTCTTGGGGTCAGGGCTCAAGGTATCTGCTGGAGAAAATAAACAGATGTGTGTTAGGTAGTCAGAATATTATTCAGATTTATTATGCAAGTGTATTGTTCAAATGATTTACCGTTAAGAGTATAAATCAAATTTTATTGGACTTCACAATGATAAGAGTATTTTAGCTTCTCAAAACTAAAAAAAATCAAAATGCACTGTTCTAAATTATTATGCACAACAGAGTTCCTAAACATTTTTTAAGTTGCAAAGAAATGAAAATAGCCATTTGTTCAATTTTCTGAAATTAAAGACTTTTCAAATCAAAAACATCTTAACAGGCCAAGTTACATGGTGACATAGGACCCATTCTTTGAATCTGCACCTTCTTTGAATTTGCATCCATTGAACTTGTGAGTTTTAGGATAGTTTCTGCTTGAATCTCTTTGCATGATGTTAGATTATTCTCACAGAGCTGCTCTTTGATGTAAACTGCCTCCCACCCTGACAGATCTTTTGCTTGAAGATACTCCAAAGGTGCTCAATAGGGTTGAGGTCAGGGGAGGAAAGTGGCCACACCATGAGTTTCTCTCCTTTTATGCCCATAGCAGTCAAAGTCTCAGAGGTATCCTTTGCAGAATGAGATGGTGCATTGTCATGAATTAAGATGATTTTGCTACCAATAGCACAGTTCTTCTTCTGTACCACTGAACAAAGTGGTTAGTCAGAAACTATATATATACTTTGCCAAGGTCATTTTACACCATCAGGGAGCCTAAAGGGGCCTGCCAGCTATCTCCTGATGATTCCAGCTGAAAACTTGACTCTAGTGCGTCTTTGTTGACATCACAGCCTGGTTGCCATCCAGTAATCATCCATTGCTCCATCTATCTGGACCATCCAGGGTTGCATGGCACTTATCAGCAAATAAGACTGTTTTAAAATTAGTTTTCATGTATGTCTAGGACCACTGCAAACATTGTGCTTGTGGGCACTCTTTAGGGGTGGCCAAATAGTAAGTCTATGCACAATTGCAAGCCTCTGGAGGATCCTGCACCTTAAAGTTTGCAGCACTCCAGAGACACCAGCAGCCTCAAATATCAGTTTGTTGCTTTGTAATGGTAATTTAACAGCTGCTCTCTTAATTCAATGAATTTGTCTGTGGTTGAAACACTCATCATTATGCCTTTATCTGCACAAACCTGTGTGGGCTCTGTATCAGACACAAATGTCTTTACAGTACAATGATCACGCTTAAGCTTTCATGAAATATCTAATGTGTTCATACCTTCCCCAAAGCATTTGGGAATGTTTAGCCTGCAAAAGAGAAGACTGAGAGGAGACTTAATAACTGTCTACAAATATCTCAAGGGCTGTCACATTGCAGAAGGATCATCTTTATTCTCATTTGCACAAGGAAACACTAGAAGCAATGGGATGAAACTGAATGGGAGGAGACACAGATTAGATATTAGAAAAAACTTTTTGACAGTTAGAGTGATCAATGAGTGGAACAGGCTGCCACGAGAGGTGGTGAGTTCTCCTTCAATAGAAGTCTTCAAACAGAGGCTGGACAGATATCTGTCTGGGATGATTTAGCGAATCCTGCTTTGAGCAGGGGGTTGGACCAGATGGCCCAGGAGGTCCCTTCCAACTCTACGATTCTATGATTCTATGATTCATTGTACTATTTGACATTTTTCGGCAACAGAGATATCCTTTTTCGTTCCTGTATTGCTTGAAATCTTTGGTCTGCTTTTAATTTGGCTCACCTGGCAAACCAATTATTATATGTATTTGATATTGATTTCAGTGATCCAAAGAGCCCTGAGACACAATACCATCCATTAGTTTATTTGGGGAAAAACAAAAAATTGCATCATCATGACACTTAAACCCAATTTGCATAATAATTTGGAACACGAGAAAAAGTAATGGACGAATGTGTTGGCACCCTTGAAATTTTTTCAGAAAATGAAGTATTTCTACCATAAAATGAATGCAATTACAAATGTTTTGTTATACACATGTTTATTTCCTTTGTGTGTATTAGAACAACACAAAAAACTGAGAAAAAAGGCAAATTGTACATAATTTCACACAAAACCCCCCAAAGGACAGGACAAAATGGTTGGCAACCTCAACTTAATATCCGTTTGCTCACCCTTTGGAAAAAAGAACTTCAATAAATCACTTCCTGTAGTAAGTTAGCAAGCTTCTTACAACTCTCAACTGGAATTTTTGACCACTCTTCTTTTGCAAACTGTCTCTCATATTTGAAGAATGCTTTTTTCCAACAGCAATTTTAAGATCTCTCCACAGGTGTTTAATGGGATAATGGGATTTAGATAAAGATGCATTGCTGGCACCTTCAGAACTCTACAATGCTTTGTTTCTATACATTTCTGGATTCTTCCTGAAGTAAATTGGGGTTATTGTCCTGCTGGAAGATCCATGACCTAGGTTGCAAACCCAGCTTTCGGACACTGGGCACTACATTGCGACCCAAAATCCTTTGGTAATCTTCAGATTTCGTGATGCCTTGCACACAGGCTCAGCATTCAGTGCCAGCAAAACACCCCAAAACATCTTTGAACCTCCACAATAATTGACTGTAGATACTGTGTCCTTTGTATGCCTCATTCCATTTTCGGTAAACAGTAGAATGATGTGCTTTACCAAAAAGCTCTTTCTTGGTCTAATCTGTCCACAAGATGCTTACACGGATTTTGGCTTACACACGTACATTTTGCAAACTGCAGTCTAGCTTTTTTAAGTCTCTACGTATGTCAGCAGTGGAGTGCCCCTGGATGTCCTGCCATAGTGTTGCATTTCATTTAAATGTTGATGGAGCATTTGCGCTGACACTGATACACCTTGAGCCTGCAGGCCAGCTTGAATTTCTTTGGTACTTGATTGGGACTTCTTATCCACCATCTGGACTATTCTGTGTTTCAACCTTTCATCAATATTTATCTGCCATCCACATCCAGGGAGATTACCTGCAGTTCCATGTGTTGTAAACTTCTTGATTATGTTGCACACCATAGATAAAGAAACATCAAATCCTTAGGCCTCTTTCACACATCAGCTTTTTGTCATCAGTCACAATCCGTCAAAGACGGATCCTGTGCAGATTGTAAAAAACTGATGCACTGGATCCGTTTTGTTGACGGATTTGTCGAAGCAGGAGCTGTAGGAATGTAAAGGAATAGGATTCTGGAGAGAGAGAGAGATTTTTTTATGTGCCAGAATGGAAAATGCAGCTGTATGGGTTAAATTAAAGGAAGAGATATTATTCCGGGCATGCTTAGTTGCAAAAAACGGAATACGTCGCCAGAATCCATCTTTTGACGGACAGCGACAGTTCCTGCGCCCATAGGCTTCCATTATAGCCAACGATGGACATCGCTGGATCCGTCGCTGTCTGACTTTTTGACGTTCGCAAAAAACGTTCCTTTGTCCGTCGTCTCCGCCCGGCGGACAAAGATTTCGTGTGGCCATCCGTCACAATCCATCGCTTATACAAATCTATGAGAAAAAAGCGGATCCAATGCTGATCCATTTTTTTCAAAAAAACAACGGATTGTGACTGATGGCAAAAAACTGATGTGTGAAAGAGGCTTAGTGTGGCAAACACAGACACAAAATGCAAACATTGACTCAACTTCTCCACTTACTATCTGGTTTCTGGTTTGATTTTCATATTTCCCACACCTGTTACCACAGGTGACTTAGAGTGACATTATTACATGCTTGAATCAAAGTTGTATACCCACAATTTTTTAAAGATGCCAACAATTTTGTCTGGCCCATTTTGGGGGTTTTGTATCAAATGATGTCCACCACCAACAGCAGCTGAACCATCACTTACTCTTGTGCTGACCTCACAAAAAACAGATCACGACCTGTAATATCTTTTGGCTGTACACCAGTTCGCCTCTTTATCATCAATGCCGCCGCCTCCTTTCTTCTTTGACAACATAAACTCCCAATCACTACAATCTGGATCCTATGACCTGCCCACCACACAGTCATCATCATAGTGATCATCATCATGACTGACAGGACTGACAATTGTTTCAATGTGGTAAATTAGGGCTAGTACAAGTGAAGTTATTTCTGCTACTAGTGCGGCTTCTACAATGTTATTGCAAAGTTCCGGGGTTGTATTTTTTGTTTCATTTAACTATCCATTGCTGCTTTTCCTTTTACCATACATTTTTACTATAGCTTTATATATATATATGTATATATATATATATATAGCTGAGTGTATGTATGTGTATGTACAGTATCTAGACATGCCCACTCCATATAGCCCTACCCACTCCACATAGCCACACTCACTCCACACGCAAAGCCCCGTCCACACAGCCCACGTTGTTAACGCACACGGGCGGAGACACATTCTCCTCGAAAGCCACCCTGCAAAACTCACCAGCTGCGACATCTCAGCAGCCGTGAGCTACAATCAGGGCTGCCGCCTTCAGAGTATCAGTGCGTGACAAGCACAGGCCACATCTAGCTCCATCCTGTCTAGAATGGAGTTGCTCCTGTGAGGCATGACATAAAGGGAAAGGGAGGAGCCTCATGGATTACATCACTGTGCTCATAATAGAAAGTTGCTGTGCACGTGTGAGGGGAAGAGAAGAGTAAAATGAAAATGAGAGTAGCCAGGGGAAAATGAGAGGAGTGAGGAGAAAATAGTGGAGTGAGGGGAAAATGAGAGGAGTGAAGGAAAAATAGTGGAGTGAGAAGAAAATGAGAGGTGTGAGGTGAAAATGAGGGATGTGAGGTCAAAATGAAGAGGTGTGAGTGGAAAATGAGAGGAGTGAGGGGAAAATAGTGGAGTGATCGGAAAATGACAGGTGTGTGGTCAAAATGACAGGTGTGAGGGAGGAAATAAGAGGAGTGAGGGGGAAAATGAGAGGTGTGAGGGGGAAATGAGAGGAGTGAGGGGAAAATGAGAGATGTGAGGGGAAAATGAGAGATGTGAGGGGAAAATGAGAGATGTGAGGGGGAAAATGAGAGATGTGGGGTGAAAATGAGAGATGTGGGGTGAAAATGAGAGGCGTGATGGGAAAGTGAGAGAAGTGACGTGCTACTGCAGTATGAGGCTGTGTATAGAGAAGAGTGAGGAGCTGCAGGTGGAGGCCACATTCACATATTCAATATTTGGTCAGTATTTTACCTCAGTATTTATAAGCCAAAACCACAAGTGGGAGAAAAATACAGAAGTGATGACGTTTCTAATATAGTTTTCCTCTGATTGTTTAACTCCAAGTTTTAGCTTACAAATACTCAGTATATCAGAGTAAAAATACTGACCAACTAACGTGTGAATGAGGTCTAAAGGAGAAAAGTGTGGTGCTGCAGAACAAGTAGGCTGTGCATAGAATACACTTTATAGCAATTAGTGCAATTTCTCTCAGTAACAAGTGTTTCCAATTGTGTATGGAAGAGGAGTGTGAGGTGCTGCTGGAGGAGGTGATTATAAAGGAGAAAAGCTGTGATGCAGAAAAATGCTGTGTATAAAGGAGGAAGTGCAGGAGGAGGCTCTGTAAAAAGAAGGAGCGTAAGGTGCAGGAGGAATAAGACCCCTTAACTGCCACCATTAAAAGTTGTATTGGCGGTCGTTAAGGGTTTAATATTTTGTGCATTAGCAAGGCTCAGGGACAGTCCTTGAAAGTAGTAGGGATCGATTTGCAATCTCCATGCTTTTCTCATGGTCATCTTTATGTGGCCTGTTCTGGAGTTGGAACTGCCAAAAATCTGTTCATCTTTGCATTGGAAGGAAAAACTAAAACTGTTGTTTATCAAAAGGCTCTTGAATGAGTTGAAAATAAAATACTATCATTACTTGGGTAATCATTTAGTTAATTTCTGTTGCAAAGCTGTAGTGTTGAATATATGATGTGAAATGTTTTTATGTGCAATATAATCATTATAATTTGTTATAACTAACCACAGTTAGTGACTATGCCCGAGCAATGCCTGGCTCTTCAGCTAAATTAGAAAATGCTACTACCCTAGCCAAATTATCAATAGTAATGCTCACCACAAATAAGTACAAAAATCCAAGATCACCTCCAATTGGAGTACAGATCAACACCAGAGCAATTCAAATGGTAAAATATAATTACTTTTATTAATACAAATATCAAAACATTAAAAGACATACAAGTTTCCAAGATCAGTGCAAAAAGAGAGGGACCTGCACCTCCCATTATACGTATTTTTCTGCTGCATGGTATAGAACCTCATAGCTAATAAGCAATCAGTTAATGTGTGCTCCTGGAAAGCTATACTATAAATGTCTGCTGTTTACTCAAACATGCAGAGTATAATGACTACACAGCACAAGCTCATCGGTTCAGATAAACCAAAGTTATAAAATAACATCCATGGTATACCTATGTAAACTAGTTAGCATTAAAGCTACTGAGGCCATTACCTGAATCCTGGCAGCGTTAATGGAAGTCCCCTGGGAGAAAAATCCCTCCACCCCGACATGCACGTTTCGCTCCCAGCTTCCTAAGCTGGGAGCGAAACGTGCATGTCGGGGTGGAGGGATTTTTCTCCCAGGGGACTTCCATTAACGCTGCCAGGATTCAGGTAATGGCCTCAGTAGCTTTAATGCTAACTAGTTTACATAGGTATACCATGGATGTTATTTTATAACTTTGGTTTATCTGAACCGATGAGCTTGTGCTGTGTAGTCATTATGCTCTGCATGTTTGAGTAAACAGCAGACATTTATAGTATAGCTTTCCAGGAGCACACATTAACTGATTGCTTATTAGCTATGAGGTTCTATACCATGCAGCAGAAAAATACATATAATGGGAGGTGCAGGTCCCTCTCTTTTTGCACTGATCTTGGAAACTTGTATGTCTTTTAATGTTTTGATATTTGTATTAATAAAAATAATTATATTTTACCATTTGAAATGCTCTGGTGTTGATCTGTACTCCAATTGGAGGTGATCTTGGATTTTTTAAATTAGAAAATGGTAGCACACCAAATATGAAATAGGAATAGCAAAATGGCTTTAGTAATACATTTCATAATGGCTCTTATAAGCCATATCAAATATGAAATAAGTGCAATATGAATAGCATAATGGCTTTTGTAATCTAGAAAAACATATGAGATACTTAGCACAAAATTTGGCCAAAAGATGTGAGCCCATTCACCAGCAACAAGGTGATCTCAGATTGAATGGGTCCCTATACTGACTGCCTGGTGTGAACTGACCTCTGGCTAGTAACATGATAAAGCCTGTATATATAGGACGATAGGAACCAAACATGTGATTGAATGCGATTAAAATCACCACTTGATGAAGGGCGGAGTGCTCAGTCAGAAAAATAGTATACAAGTTATAGAAAAAACTGACGGCACATCTAGAACTAGTCTGAATGGGTGCATACCGGTAGCACACCAAATATGAAATAGGAATAGCAAAATGGCTTTAGTAATACATTTCATAATGGCTCTTATAAGTAGAGTTGAGCGATACCGTCCGATACTTCAAAGTATCGGATCGGAATGGATCGGCCGATCTTAAAAAAAAGTATCGGTATCGCCGATTCCGATACCGGAAGTCCCATTCAAGTCTATGGGACTTCCGGTATCGGAATAAGAAAAATCCTGTTTTTCCCTTGTACAGCCTCTCTGGGGTCTGTACGGGCCTTTCGGGGGGCTGTGCCGGCCTGCCAGGGGGTCTGTGCAGGCTCCGGTGGTCTGTGCCAGCCTGCCGGGGGGCTGTGCCGGCCTGCCAGGGGGGCTGTGCAGGCTCCGGTGGGCTGTGCCGGCCTGCCGGGGGGCTGTGCCGGCCTGCCGGGGGGCTGTGCAGGCTCCGGGGGGCTGTGCCGGCCTGGGAAATTCCCACGCAGCAATGGCATAAAGTGAGACTAGGGACTTTTTTTTTTTTAAGTGGCGGAGGAATACAGTGCGGAAGGATACCTACCTTCCGTCATTGGATTCCTGCAGCCCGTAGAGAACGGCAGCAACAGCTGATGCTGCAGTTCTCTACCCAAGATCGTCGTGGGACACACTAGTGGACTGCTTCGGATCGTGGGTGAGTATTTTTGTGGTTTGTTATGTTAATATTTATTCCGTAAAAGACAATGGCTTCGGGGAACAATGTGACAAGTATTGGTAAGTATGTTACTCTATGTTATATGTACTGTATGTCTATGTATGTATTGTATGAATGTATTGTATGTAGTATGTATGTAGTATATATGTGGTATGTATGTAGCATGTAGTATGTATGTAGCATGCATGTAGTATGTATGTAGTATGTATGTAGTATATATGTAGTATGTATGTAGCATGTAGTATGTATGTAGCATGCATGTAGTATATATGTAGTATGTATGTAGCATGTAGTATGTATGTAGCATGCATGTAGTATGTATGTAGTATGTATGTAGTATATATGTAGTATGTATGTAGCATGTAGTATGTATGTAGCATGCATGTAGTATATATGTAGTATGTATGTAGCATGTAGTATGTATGTAGCATGCATGTAGTATGTATGTAGTATGTATGTAGTATATATGTAGTATGTATGTAGCATGTAGTATGTATGTAGCATGCATGTAGTATATATGTAGTATGTATGTAGCATGTAGTATGTATGTAGCATGCATGTAGTATGTATGTAGTATGTATGTAGTATATATGTAGTATGTATGTAGCATGTAGTATGTATGTAGCATGCATGTAGTATATATGTAGTATGTATGTAGCATGTAGTATGTATGTAGCATGCATGTAGTATGTATGTAGTATGTATGTAGCATGTAGTATGTATGTAGCATGCATGTAGTATATATGTAGTATGTATGTAGTATGTATGTAGTATGTATGTAGTATGTATGTAGTATATATGTGTTATGTATGTAGTATGTATGTAGTATATATGTGGTATGTATGTATGTAGTATGTATGTAGCATGTAGTATGTATGTAGCATGCATGTAGTATGTATGTAGTATTTTTTTTTTTTTTTTAACATTTAACACATTAGCCGGATGATGGGACTACTACTGTCCCATCATTGGCTAATGTGTCAATCACTGTCATGGTAGCAGGCATCGCCAGATGGGACTTGTAGTCCCATCGGACGATGCTTGCACAGACCCCCGGACATCAGCACAGCCCCCCGGCAGGCCGGCACAGCCCCCCGGCAGGCCGGTACAGACCCCCACAGGGTGCACAGACCACCGGCAGGCCGGCACAGCCCCCCGGCAGGCCGGTACAGACCCAGGGCAGTCCACACAACCCCCTGGCAGGCCGGCACAGCCCCCCGGCAGGCCGGCAGAGACCCCCGGAAGGCCCGAAATGACGGCGCATCATGATGCGCACATACCGCGCATCATGATGACGTCAGGCTGTCAATCAACTTTGAACTTCCGATTCCGATGCCGACTTCCGATATTGAAAAAATATCGGAAGTCGGTATCGGAATTCCGATACAGCAAGTATCGGCCGATACCCGATACTTGCGGTATCGGAATGCTCAACACTACTTATAAGGCATATCAAATATGAAATAAGTGAAATATGAATAGCATAATGGCTTTTGTAATCTAGAAAAACATATGAGATACTTAGCACAAAATTTGGCCAAAAGATGTGAGCCCATTCACCAGCGACAAGGTGATCTCAGATTGAATGGGTCCCTTACTAAAGCCATTTTGCTATTCCTATTTCATATTTGGTGTGCTACCATTTTCTAATTTAATATGTAAGTTGCCTTTTGGTATGCACCCATTCAGATGGGTTCTAGATGTGCCGTCAGTTTTTTCTATAACTTGTATACTATTTTTGTGACTGAGCACTCCGCCCTTCATCAAGTGGTGATTTTAATCGCATTCAATCACATGTTTGGTTCCTATCGTCCTATATATACAGGCTTTATCATGTTACTAGCCAGAGGTCAGTTCACACCAGGCAGTCAGTATAGGGACCCATTCAATCTGAGATCACCTTGTCGCTGGTGAATGGGCTCACATCTTTTGGCCAAATTTTGTGCTAAGTATCTCATATGTTTTTCTAGATTACAAAAGCCATTATGCTATTCATATTTCACTTATTTCATATTTGATATGCCTTATAAGAGCCATTATGAAATGTATTACTAAAGCTATTTTGCTATTCCTATTTCATATTTGGTGTGCTACCATTTTCTAATTTAATATGTAAGTTGCCTTTTGGTATGCACCCATTCAGACTAGTTCTAGATGTGCCATCAGTTTTTTCTATAACTTGGCTCTTCAGCTAGTTATAAATATAGTCACTTGCAAATTGAAGAACACTCACAAAACAGTAATTCCCTTCTATGGAAAGAAAATATTACACAAAAAACAGTCATCACATTAAAATGATCCAAAATGAGTTTTCAAGTTAAATGTGTTGCCCACTATTGGACAACCCATTCTTACTAGGTTTGCAGTGTAAAACAAAGCAAAAAAAAGGTAATACCTTCCATATCTCTGCAACTGTGTCTCCCTATGGTTACATGACATAAACAATGTTACATGACTGTTGCAGCCAAATCATTAGCTGCTGATTGACTGCAGCCTTCACTACTCCATCAGATCCGACTATTAAAACTGATAGTTTAAACTAACCTCCTCTGAAACTGGCCACAAAATTTGTGTCTAAGATTGTAAAATATGTTTGTAAGCCTTAATATATTTATAATCTAAAATGTTATTAGAATTCACCTGGTTACTAAAAAATAGTTACCAGTAGTTGATGTGTAGACTACAAATTGAATGGAAAAGTACTCATACGGTTTAAAGAAGAGACACTACAATATAAGAGAGTAAAAATGAAAATTCTTAGTGTTTTCTTTGCAGAGCCAGAGAGTTATAAAGAACCCGCTCAGTAATATTAGGTTTGTGGAAGCACAATCACATCACAACAGATTTAGTTTCACACAGTAAACTCAATAGAGTGCAATAACAGTCTATTACAAGAAGAACAGCACTGCGTCAAAGGAATATTTACAAGAACAAGACAGAACCTTTAAATCAAACACAGTTAAACCGACCCTAAGGAAAAGAGCTGTAGAGAATACACAACTGTGTTTACAAGCCTTGTGCCTAATTTATTTTGAGTTATTTCAGAGTTTATTATAATGTAATTTTTAATCTAGAAACTTAGATCAAAATAATAAGAGATAATAAATGATTAAAAAACTAATGAAAAAAATCACAACAAAAGTATTTATTATAGCTGTTAAACATATACAACCAATATACCTTAGTTATTTTTTATTTTAGATCTTGCACTATTTTCTATGTGTACTGATTGACAATACAGTTTCAAAGAGAAATGCCTCACATTAGCGGATACTCATTTTAATTCAACTGGTGAGTAAAGTAAAATCTTCAAATATGCAACATACAAAAGCACAATTCATCTAACTTTTGTAAATATTTCATTGACTGTTCACCACTTGCTTTTTTGCCTTGTTTGTAATTGTTTAGTCTTTAGGTTTTTTTGCAACTTAATTGTGTAGAAAGTCAAACATTTCCCCAAATGGCAGAACATTTGCAACAAAATACATAAAATCACTCCAGGATGACACTGAATTACCTTCGCAAAAATTTTTACAACTATGCAAAAAAATAAACACCAAAAGATGAATTAGGTGAAAGCATGAAACCCTAACCTCCTCTCACAAGTATGACCCTAAATAAACAGACCAACACATGCAAAATAGACTAAAAAAAAGTACAAATTAAAACAATTAGACAAAAATGAAAAACAGGAGAAAACATACCAAAAAATAGACAAAAAAAATGCAATATTGAATCGGGTCCTTCATGTATTTTGACATTACCTGACAGCAAAGAGTGGAGATGTTTTTGCATAGGCTCAGGTTACTTACTTGATCATTACTCAAGCATATACAGTGGGTGCGGAAAGTATTCAGACCCCTTTAAATTTTCCACTCTTTGTTTCATTGCAGCCATTTGGTAAATTCAAAAAAGTTAATTTTTTAACATTAATGTACACTCTGCATCCCATCTTAGCTGAAAAAAAACAAAAATGTAGAAACTTTTGCAAATTTATTAAAATTGAAAAACCGAAATATCACATAGTTAAGTATTCAGACCCTTTTCTCGGTATTGAATAGAAGCAACCTTTTGACCTAGTACAGCCATGAGTCTTCTTGTGAATGATGCAACAAACTGAGGCATGGCTAAACAGGACTTTCCGTAATGCCTTGCAGCTATTACATCCCATGGCATATCACAGCCAAATAGAAGGGACTATCAGAGCCACTATAAAACCTGAGGCAGAGATTGCTGAAGCCATTTCAGTGTGTTAAAGGTTGTAGAGAATAGAGATAAGCAAACCTTTTAAGGTTCAGTTTAGTTCGGAGACCGTACCAATGTTCACCAAACATGTTCACTGAACTTACCCAAACCCCATTTGTTCTGTCCTCACTAATGTACCAGGATTCATGTAGCTTATACAAGCAGCTAAACCACTATACCGGGGATCCAATAAGGGAGACTGTGGTTGAATCTTTATTTTATTGAACGTATGGTATATTGATGTGGTGAAACTAAAATGCAAAACATATACATAGAATCAGTACTGGGTTCATCAGAGAGTTATATATACATAATACATCGTCTGCACTAATAGCTAACCTGGGGGGATCTAACCAAGGAGCCTGATCTAAGACAGAAATTATATACAGAAAGCATGTTTACGTACCAGCGAAGCTGACACAAGGGAAAGAGAAATGAGGTGTTCGCAGGAAGCAGGCTTGAGAGAAAATGAAGGACTGGAGGGAAAAATGGGAGCTGGACTAAACCATAATGCTTTGCAAACTTACAAGGGTGCTTTGCAAGCTTCCCCGGAATACATTGAGAATGGAGGGAAAGATTCAAGAAGCAAACACACAATAAACAATGCGGTTATGACTCTGGCTACTAGATGGAGCCAGAACAATGAAAACATTAAATCTATGGAAGAAACTGAATATTCTGGATATTCACAGCAAATCATTGTTTATACAGTATATATAAACAAGCAGACAGTCAAAGACCATGAATTATGTCAGAGACAGAACACTCCCCGTCTGGCATAAAACGGATGTCACAATTCTTATTCTCCGAAGACAACAATAAGACCAGCTCAGTTACTGGTCTGGAGAATGTCTTAATTTCATCTCCTTTGGCCATCCTAAGTTCAACTTTGTGGACGTTGCCATCTTTACTCGGGAATGTTGCAGTCACTAGTCCAAGTGGCCACTGGTTTCGATGGGCCTGACAGTCTTTGACAAGGATGAGGTCACCAATCCTCAGATAAGGCCTGGTAGATTGCCACTTCATCAGGGTAGACAAATATTGTTTGCTCCACCTGTCCCAGAATGTATTGGCAAGATTTGTACCTGTCTTCATTGGCACTTGTAGAGGTCCTTAGCGTCGAATCCTCCTGGAGGGGCACTGGATAGTCCTATTTCTGGGTGAGGAGAGTAGCTGGAGTCAATGTATGAAGTGTAGACACCTGAGGGTGGAATTCAGCACCTGAGTCCTCTCTCACTAGTTCAAAGGTGTCTGGAAAACGTTCCTCAGTGTACAATAGTTTTGGTCCTGAGAGCCATGTTGTGCTCTCTAGTCGAATTGCGTCAACTGCTCTAGTTGCATGATCTGCAGGGTTTTGGTCCGTGGGAATGTAATGCCACTGTTTCGGATGAACTGATCTCCTAATTTGTAGCACTGTGTTGTTGACATAAAGATAGAATCACCTGGTTTTATTGTGGATGGGTCCCAGGACTACTTTGCTGTCTGAGTAGAACTTGGCTTATGTCAGGTCGATATCCATCTTGGATGCGATGAACTCTACTAACTCGATGGCTAAAACTGCAGCACAAAGTTCTAACCTTGGTATGGTGTGCTCTGGTTGTGGAGCAAGTTTGGCCTTCCCCATAATGAATCCAATGCGGCTCTGACATTTGGAGTCTACAGTTTTGAGATAGGCAACAGCAGCAATTGCTTTGACAGAAGCATCTGCAAATACATACAGTCTTTGGCTCTGTATCTCTGTAGACGGCACAGGGGTGTATGGCCTTGCTACATTCAGGTTGGAGAGGGCTGCTAAAGAGCTCTTCCATACTTCCCACTGGATTCTCTTATCAGGTGGTAGAGGTGCATCCCAGTCAAATGTTTCCTTAGTTAAGTCTCTTAGTATGGCTTTGCCTTGTATAATAACAGGAGCTGCAAAACCTAAGGGATCGTACAGGCTGTTGATTGTAGACAGGACACCTCTGCGTGTGAAAGGCTTTTCCTCCTGACTGACCTGAAAGGTAAAAGTGTCTGTAGATTCCAGAGAAGCCCGAGGCTGCATTGCATTGGTGTGGGGTCTGACCCCAGGTCCAGGTCTCTGAGACCGTTACACAAGTCTTGTGAAGGGAATGCTTTCATGAGTTCTTGGCTGTTTGAGGCTATTTTGTGAAGCCTGAGGTTAGAGCAAGCAAGCATCTCTTGGGCTTTCCTGAGAAGACTGATGGCAGTCTCATTTGAAGGCATGGCTTTCAGACAGTCATCAGCATAAAAGTCTTTTTCTATGAATTGTCTGACATCTGATCCGTATTCTGTTTCTCCTTCTAGAGCTGATCTTTTTCTTTTGAGTCCATAGATGGCGACTGCAGGAGAAAGGCTATTGCCGAAGATGTGCACTCTCATGCAGTACTCTGTGACCTCTTTAGTAGGATCATTGTCTCTGTACCAGAAGAATCTTAGGAAGTTCCTGTCTCTCTCTCACAAGGAAACAATGGAACATTTGCTGGATGTCAGCAATGAAAGCAGTGGAATCCTTACGGAAGCGCATAAGTACTCCCAGCAATTTGATATTGAGGTCTGGTCCTGTCAGTAGAACATCATTCAGGGAGACATCATCAAACTTAGCACTGGAGTTAAACACCACTCTAATCTGGCCTGGTTTCTTAGGGTGGTATACTCCAAACATGGGTAGGAACCAGCATTCTTCAGAGTCTTTGAGAGTGGGAGCTAGTTCTGTATGGCAGTTCTCAAATATCTTAGACATGAAGGAGAAAAAGTGACCTTTCATCTCTGTTTTTTTCTGCTTATTATGTTTAAGAGAGGAGAAATGTTTTAATGCCTGATTTCTGCTGTTTGGTAGACGTGGTCTGTGGGTTCTGAAGGGAAGAGGTGCGACCCAGCTGTTGGTCACATCTCTTACAAGACCCTTGTCCATTACTGCTAAGAACAACTTGTCCTCTACCGACATTGCTACTTGGTTGTCTTGTTTAGTTCTCTGAAAGACTGTGCACCCCAACTGATCCTCATAGCTTCCTGACACCATACTACTGCCATGAGTAAAGTCTATTAAATGATTGGGCAGTTGGATGCTGTGTGGTAGTTCCTTGACATGGAACTCGTTGTTGCAAGGTTGAAACAGAGATGGGCGTCTGTTGTGAATTCTCTTGATCGGACTTCTGAGTCGGGGCTCCCTCTAGTGGTTATTGTGGGTAGTGGAGCTGGCTGGGTTGATAGAAGTCTGCCACCTGATGATGATGATTGGAAATCAGGGGTTACTGATTGGGAGGATATAAGTGAGCAGGCTTCCCCCAGTTGTTGCTGGTGATTAGTTTTTTCCTGTGCATCTTGAGGTCTGCTGTCTCCTGCCTGATCCTGCATTTTTCAGTTAAGTTGTTCTTTTGCTAATCCTTTGCATCTGATCTGATTTTGCTTTTTTTTGCTTTGCTGTGCGGGTTCAGTGTGCTCCCTGCTGGGACTGCTGGACCCCGCTCCATATGTTACAGCTTGTGTCAGTTTGTTCAGTCCCCTGTTACATTAGTCTCTTTTTGCTTTGCTGCCAGTTCACACCAGAAAGCTGATATAGTGGGGGAGAGGTCGTGAGACCTCAATGTTTTTTGGACATCAGAAGTGTTGGATTTTTTAGGGTTTTTGAGTGATTGCAGACAGTGTCTTTCCTTTCCTATCCTATGTAGACAGCTTGGGCCCCATCATTTGCTCAGTCTACTTTTCTGCCTGTGTTTGTCCCTCATCTGATCTCACCGACAATATATGTTTGGGGGCTATCTATTTCTTTGGGGTTCTACTCCGGGGCAGTTTAGATTTCACCTTTCTTGCTTTAGGCTTAATTAGTTCTCCGGCTGTGTCGAGGCGTCTAGGGCATTGTAGGTACACTCCACGGCTACTGTTAGTTGTGTTGTTAGGATCAGGGGTCTCCAATTCGCTAAGTGACTAACCTTTCTGGTTTCCTGGTGGCCTAGCCTGTTCCTGCCATCCTCCTCGGTGACCTGTTCATAACAGAATCACCAGCCAAACTTTAGAATCTAGAGTATTCTAAAGAAGGTAAGAATTGTAAAAATAAAATAAAGTGTCAGAATTTTTTTATATATTTTTTCCTTTTTCTCTGGGGCTGTAAGAGGATTTTTCTCTAATGGAGACTAAGCAATTGTCCGATCATGTTGAGCAGCTCGCTGCTGAAGTGAGGGGAATTTCTGCCTATCTCGCTCAATCATCTGCTGTAGAACCAAAGATCCCTACTCCTGATGTGTTTTCTGGGGATCGGTCTAAATTTTTGAATTTTAAGAATAATTGTAAACTATTTCTTGCTTTGAAACCTATCTCATGGGGGAGCTCTGTGCAGCAGGTTAAAATTGTCATCTCCCTGCTGCGTGGCGATTCCCAGGACTGCACTTTTTCTCTGAAACCTGGAGATCCTGTTCTGGCTAATGTGGATGCATTTTTTCAAGCCCTGGGGTTGGTGTATGATGAACCTAATGCTATTGATCAAGCTGAGAAAACCTTATTGGCATTGAACAAGGGTCAGGATTCTGCAGAGTTATATTGTCAAAAATTACGAAAGTGGGCGGTCCTTACTAAATGGAATGATGATGCCCTAGCAGCTCTCTTTCGGAAGGGTGTGGCAGAAACCGTAAAAGATGTTATGGTGGGATTTCCTGTCCCCTCTGGTCTTGACGACTCTATGTAATTGGTCATTCAAATTGATCGACGTTTACGTGAACGTAAAACTACACAAGAAGTGGTGCCACCTTTCGAACGAACTTCTGAACCCATGCAATGTGATAGGGTTTTGTCTATTGCGCATCGTCAAGAGTTTAGAAGGCGTAATAATTTGTGTTTTTTTGTGGGGACGCCTCTCATACTATTTCTGTCTGCCCTAAACGAGAAAAGCGTTTTTCTCACGCATTTGCGGTGGGCAGTGTACAGCCTAAGTGTTAGGCATCTGGTTCCTGTCGCTGCACAGCGGGAATCCCGAGCCTTGCTTCCGGCGGTCTCCCATTCCTCTCCAGCCACAGAGGAGGCTGCTCAGCAGACTTGTCGGTCCCGGCGCTCTGCCCAGACTAGCTCTGTGGGTTTGGTTGCTGCTGCCACCTCTGGTCCAGCTGTAGCAACGCATGCTGGTCAACAGCAAGCTACTCCAGGGACTAAGTCCTCCTTTCGGTCCACTGAGCATGCCCGTGGGACGATCTCTCATTAGAGATTGGAGGTCACATGCGCAGGTCCTTTGTAAGGGGGTGGCATTTCTATGGACAGTAGAGACAAACTGCCACTTTAAGAGATAGAACCCCCTTGGCGAGAGCAATTGGACATTCGGATCTCCCCTGCAATAAGACTGTTTTTGGTTTGCTCTGCCTGCTAGGGGAGGGGCTGTGTTTCCAGGGAGTGTTCTGAGCGTGGAGTCTGAAGGAAGCTGGCGTGCTGGATTCTGTGAGGAGAAAAATGTGCAGCTTAGAACTGACTGAACCTGTGGGATTTGTGTACCCTTCTGGGGATAACAAAGGTGGTTTTTCCTGTGTTACTGCAAGGAGCCATGAAGATATACCAGGAAGGAACAGGCTCGGGACCTTCACACAAGGACAAGACCACATTGCACAGAGCTTCCAGGGAGGACGTCGCATCATCTTGCAGAGAACTGCAGGGGGCCCCCAGAAAGAAACTTCAACACCAACTTTACTGTGAGTGTTAACCCCATGTGCGCACATGTTTAGGGCTTAGGATAGGCTGCAATAGACAGAACACGGTAGCCGTGCAGCTGGTGTAGAAGCGGCCAGTAAGGCTAGAGTTAGAGCAGCAGTATACTGTACTTTATTGCATTGTTTTGCTTTTGGAGAAATACACAGATCTGTAATAGTTGGTGCACCATGCCATTTGTACGGTCCAGCTAGAGAATATCACTTTTGTAAATTGTTTTATGTCACTGCATGCCCCTGTTTACTCTTTCCTAATGCTGCATTCCTTGCCTGTAAATAAATTAACCCTTTGTGGTTTGCACCTCATCTTGCTGTAGTCTCCCTACATTGTGGTGGTCCCCCGGCCATCGCTTCCCCTTCTCCAGCTCAGATTGGACCATCAGAAAGGTCAGGAAGGTCCCGGAAGGACACGGCTATAAAAGGTTTGTATGGCTGCTCGGCCATGCGCTAGTATAGACTGCATTGCCAGACTATGAGGAGTGAGTGTTGTATGCATGTATGAATGTCTCTGGTGACTGACTCATTTGAAACCCCTACCCTTGGTACGCATGTGTTGTGCAGCCTAGCCTGTTAAGCACCCAGGCTTAGGTGTAGGTAGAGGCAGAGTCTGAGACTAACATCAGTGTCCACCAGTGGCTCTGCACGCCACGGTGCATGTGCTCGACACTCCACCTTAGTCAGCATCTATAGTGGCGTCTGCAGGTTCGGCGCTGTGCGCTCAGTAAGTCTACAGGGACTCAAACCTCGTGTCCTTGGGGCTGAGTTCTGTCAGCGCAAACTGAGTGCTCTCTTGCCGAGTGCTGTGATTTTAACAGGCTCCGACATTTATGTTCGGCGGTAGCGCGGCTCTGTGTCATAACAGAGTTTGCTTCTGTTCACACTGGGTGATGTTAACCCACGTGTGACCTCTTGCATACCACTTTATACTTACACCATTACTAAGCAGCAGTTTACCACCCCTACACGGTGGACCTCGGGCTGTGAACGCACCATACTATTATTTTATTATTTGGTGCGTTCCGCCAGCAATAACACTAAGTTCGTTTTGGCGGTTACCTTGATCTGCTCCTTGTCTAAATTTTCCGCTAAGGCTTTTGTTGATTCAGGAGCAGCTTTGAATCTGATGGATTTTGACTTTGCCAAAAGTTGTAGTTTTCCCATGGTACCCCTGCGGACTCCTATCCCTTTGAGGCGTATTGATGCTACTCCTTTGGTGGAGAATAAACCCCAGTTTTGGACTCAGGTGATAATGCGAGTCGCCCCGGACCACCAAAAGAATTGTACATTTTTTGTGTTGCACAATTTGCATGATATTATTTTACTGGGTTTTCATTGGTTGCAAACCTATAATCCTGTTTTGGATTGGAAATCTGTGTCTGTGGTGAGTTGGGGTTGTCAATGTGTTCTTAGTGACACTACTGTTTACTCATGATATTCCTGACTATTTGGCTGATTTTTCTGATGTATTTAGTGAGAGTAAGTCCGCGTCTTTGCCTCCTCATAGGAGTTATGACTGTGCAATTGAGTTAATGCCTGGTTGTAAATTTCCCAAGGGTCGGCTTTTCAACTCATCGGTACCTGAACATGATGCTATGCGTTCTTATATCAAGGAGTCATTGGAGAAGAGGCATATCAGACCATCCTCTTCACCTCTAGGTGCTGGGGTTTTTTTGTGGCCAAGAAAGATGGCTCATTAAGGCCTTGTATTGACTATAGTTCCCTTAACAAAATCACTGTTAAATATCAGTACCCATTACACCTGATTTCTGATTTATTTTCCAGAGTTAAAAGTGCTTGTTGGTTTACCAAACTTGACCTCAGGGGGGCGTATAATCTTATTCGCATCAAGCATGGAGATGAATGGAAGATGGCGTTTAATACCCCGGAGGGACATTTTGAGTATCTGGTGATGCCTTTTGGGCTCACTAATGCCCCTTCCATCTTCTATCTTTTATGAACGATATTTTCCAGGACTTTGTGGATAAGTTTTTGATCATTTATCTGGATGATATTTTGATCTTTTCCAGTGATTGGGATTCTCATGTGGAACATGTCCGGACTGTGTTCTGGATTTTGAGGGAAAATACTCTGTATGTTAAGGGATCGAAATGTCTCTCTGGTGTACAGAGGATTTCGTTTTTGGGATTCATTTTGTCCCCGTCTGCTATTGAAATGGACCCGGCCAAGGTACAGACTATTTATGATTGGGTTCAGCCCACTTCTCTGAAGGCTCTCGAGAAGTTTTGGGGTTTTGCTAATTTCTACCGTAAATTTAATTTATAAGTAATTTTTCTGGTATTGTTAAACCACTGAAGGATTTGATCAAAAAGGGGGCTGATGTGGTGAATTATTACCAGAAGCTGTCTCAGCATTTCAGGAGCTTAAGCAGAGATTCACTTCTGCTCCGGTTCTACGGCAACCTGATGTTTCACTTCCATTTCAGGTGGAGATAGATGCGTCTGAGATTGGTGCAGGAGCCGTTCTGTCTCAAAGAGATCCAGTAACCTCTAAGATGAATCCCTGTGCCTTCTTTTCTCGAAAATTTTCCTAGGTATTTGACTAAGAGGTCTATCTCTTCTCTGTGTTGTAGCCCCAAGTTTCTAGTGACATTTTGGAAGGAAGCTTTCCAAGCTCTGTAACCTTCAGCTTGGTTAGTGAATTTCATGAGTCCCTTGGCAACCAGATCACGTTGTGTGATGAGTTTAGCAAATTCTGATATGAACCGGTTGTAAGCAGCGTATACTGATGATGGGTCACCCTGATAGTGATGTGAGGTGCGTTCATACCTGTTAGTATCCTCAGGGTGGCGCCAGCCAGTGTCATATTGCTTCGATCTGACATGCGGTGTATCAACAAGGTGATTCACGTTGGTTACCTGGCGAGGGGCAAGGTAAACATTAGCAGAGTTTTTTTGCTCCACGTTTTCCTGGAGCTGAGCCTCATGAAGACTCTCACTTGATTCACTGGCTGTGTCGTGATCTTGGTTATAGCTTCGATCAGATAGTTCATTGACATACTGATATGTGCATTGTGGTGAATCTTGCAGTGGCAACTTCAGACTTGACGCACTGCAGCTCAGGGTTGTGCGTAGCTTCCAGTGATTCTGCCTAGGCTAGTGCTGCAGCAGCCTCTCTTTTTACTGCTAGGCTCTCTAAGGCGGCATTCACACGTGCCTTCTCTAACTACATTTTTCGCTATTGCTCATCTCTTTCAAAGCGTAACCTTCTCTCTTGATCCTCTCTCTCTCTATGCGTGACCTTCTCTCTTGATCTTCTAAGCGTGCTTTCTCTAATTTAAGTTGCATCTCTTCTTCAGCATAGCTTGCTCGCATTTTGGCGGCTTCAGCAATTGCATGGGCAATGGCGACCGCAATACTGATGGATACAGTCTTTGAGGAGACGGATGTGGTAGATTTTGTCCTGTGTGATTTGTGGGACATGGTGTCTTGGAGGGATGCTTGGCTGTGCAGAGATTGCTGTAGCTGTATTAGTCTCTGTGTAGCCAGTGACTTGAATCTCACTAGATGGATTTCTGCAGTTTCACTAGTCCCTGCAAGCTGGATGAAGGGCTGTATTTTCCCTGAATTGCACTAGCTGGATGGCGCTGTGTAACTGGCCTCTGCAGGATGGAAGACTCTTCTATCTCTGAGTTCCCAGTATCTGGATAGCTATTGTTTCACTACGGTCCTGCAAGATGGAAGGCTTTTCTCTCTGTATTCCCACTGGCTGGAGAACCGCTGTTTCACTGTTCTGTTCACTAATGAACCGGGATTCATGTAGCTTAAACAGGCAGCTAAGCCGCTATACCGGGGGTCCAATAAGGGAGACTGTAGTTGAATCTGTATTTTATTGAACATAGGGTACATTGATGTGGTGAAACTATAATACAAAACATATACATAGAATCAGTACTGGGTTCAACAGGGATTTATATATACATAATACATCATCTGCACTAATAGCTAAACTGGGGAGAGCTAACTAAGGAGGCTGATCTAGGACAGAAATTATATACAGAAAGCATGTTTACGTACCAGCGATGCTGACACAAAGGGAAAGAGAAATGAGGTGCTCCCAGGAAGCAGGCTTGAGAGAAAATGGAGGCCTGGAGGAAAAAATGGGGGCTGGACTAAACCATAATGCTTTGCAAACTTACCAGCGTGCTTTGCAAGCTTTCCCAGAATACATTGAGAATGGAGGAAAAGATTCAAGAAGCAAACACACAATAAACAATGCGGTTATGACTCTGGCCACTAGATGGAGCCAGAACAATGAAAACAATAAATCTATGGAAGAAACTGAATATTCTGGATATTCACAGCAAATCATTGTGTATATATATATATATAGATATATATATATATATCCAACAATGTAGACCAGCTCACTCCTGTGAACCACCTGGGACCTCAGCTGACCTGGTTAACTCCGTTGTGTCTGGATCTGGATGTAGGAGTCCATCCATACAAATGTGAACAACGACAGAGCAAAGTCCAGCAATAACGTGAGCAATCCAGGATGCTGTTAAAAAATTATTTTCTCATTCTTTTTATTGATAAATCCATTAAAATACAATGGTCCAAGCAGTTCAAAACAGCAATAATGCAGGAAAGTAGTGCAGATAGGACTACGCGTTTCAGCGGTAAAACCCGCTTCTTCACGGTCCAGAATCTGATCTGCTTTCCAAACATGGAACCTTATATACATCCCACTCCCATTAGGGTAATTATAAACATATGTGAGAGACTAAAAAACATGTGTTATAAAAGCAGATCAAACATATAAACTATCCACATATTGATCAGTATACAACATGCATAAGAATTATAAAGAAAGGATTCAACATATTAGAAAAAAATACATTAGGAATGTCCAATAACCTGACCATAAGATTTAAGTGGTACAAAAACATATAACAATAGTACTAACCAGTATTGTATAGTACAAATATATCAATAGTGCATAATGATATCCAGGCGGTTATTAAAGCCCTGTGGCATACGTGTCCCCAACTCAAATATCCACCTACTTTCTCTTGCAAGCACTTTTTTCTGAAAATCTCCCCCTCAATGGTTTTTTTACATGCTCAATGCCCATAAAGGAGAAACCACGTAAATCTCCATTATGTTTTTTTGAAAAATGTCGGGATACTACTGATGCACCAACCATAGGCAGATTACTAGCGTCTGACAGGTGTTTGCGGATTCTAGTTTTAAGGGGATTCATCGTACAACCTACATATTGCATACGGCATATATTGCAATTAATTAAATACACTACATTCTCCGTATTACAGTTTATAAAAGAACAAACATTAAACTGTTTTTTATTGGAGATAGATGTAAATGTTTTAGATTTATTAGCAAAACCGCAGCACTTACAAATATTGGCACCGCATTTAAAAAATCCTATTGTTTTTAACCAATTGCTAGGGGAAATTTTATCCGGATCTTTAAACATGCTAGGTGATAATAATGTAGCTAAAGTCGGGGCTCTTCTTGCTACAAAGGCAATATCATTATTTTCCACAATATTTTTCAAAACATCGTTCTGAGACAACAAAGGAAGATATTTTTTGATGATTTTAACAATAGAATTAAACTGAGGACTATAATTGGTACTGAAAACCACCCTAGATTTTTTAGAGTCAAACTGTCTTTTTTTCTCAGTAGATTCCAACAGCTTAACCCTATCCATGCCTGCTACCATTTTCTTGGCTCTCTCCAAGGACCAATTAGGATACCCCCTTTTTTTAAATTATTACAAGTCATTTCAATTCCTTCCTCCAATTTGTCCCCAGATGTAGTATTCCTTTTCAGTCTAATAAGCTCCCCCACAGGAATATTCTGAATGACATGTTTGGGATGATTAGAGGAAGCCATTAAAATACTATTACATGCAATAGATTTTTTATAGGGAGATATCAGAACCCCATCATTGTCCAGATCTGCGGTCAGTTTCAAATCCAAGAAGTTAATTGATACCTCATGACCACTACTAGTAAATTTTAAGTTGAAATCATTCAAATCCAAATAGGAGAAAAAACTTTTTGCAGACGAGAGACTACCCCTCCAGACAAATATCAGATCATCAATAAATCTCCCCAGCCAAACAATATTATCCTTGTATGGGTTATCAATATTAAAGATATAATTTTCTTCCCACACAGACATAACCAGGTTAGCTAGGGAAGGTGAGAACTTAGCGCCCATGCTCACACCCTGTGTCTGGAGGAAATATTTCTCATCAAACATAAAATAGTTGTGGCTTAAAAGAAATTGAATTGAGGAAACAATAAACCTCTGGATGGAATCCTCATAATTACTGTATCTGGACAAATAATATGTGATGCATCGTATCGCGACGTGATGGGGGATGGAAGGATATAACCCCACCACATCGCAAGATAACCACTCATAATCAGATTGCCAGTAAAATTTTTCCATAATCTGTATTATACTTTTGGAATCTTTAAGATGACTTGGTGTTAATGGCACTAAAGGTTGAAGATAAAAATCCACCCACTCCCCTAGTTTCTCACTGAATGACCCGATCCCAGACACAATGGGTCTGAGAGGGGGAGGAAAAACCTCTTTATGAACTTATGGGAGTCAGTGGTAAATTGGAACAATCGGTGTTTCACAAAAAATAAACTTTTTAATTCTGTCTGAGATAGCACCCATACTAATTCCCTCCTGTAATAGATGTAATAATTCAAAATTACCGTAAATGAATTAGTCGGATTGGATGGCAATTCAATATACAGTTGTGGCCAAAAGTATTGACACCCCTGCAATTCTGTCAGATAATACTCAGTTTCTTCCTGAAAATGATTGCAAGCACAAATTCTTATTATTATACTATTACTAGTATTATTATCTTCATTTAATTTGTCTTAAATGAAAAAACACAAAAAGAATTGTCCTAATGCCAAATTGGATATAATTCCACACCAAACATAAAAAAGAGGGTGGACAAAAGTATTGGCACTGTTCGAAAAATCATGTGATGCTTCTCTAATTTGTGTAATTAACAGCACCTGTAACTTACCTGTGGCACCTAACAGATGTTGGCAATAACTAAATCACACTTGCAGTCAGTTGACATGGATTAAAGTTGACTCAACCTCTGTCCTGTGTCCTTGTGTGTACCACATTGAGCATGGAGAAAAGAAAGAAGACCAAAGAACTGTCTGAGGACTTGAGCAACCAAATTGTGAGGAAGCATGAGCAATCTCAAGGCTACAATTCCATCTACAAAGACAAGAATGTTCCTGTGTCTACCGTGCACAGTGTCATCAATAAGTTTAAAGCCCATGGCACTGTGGCTAACCACGCTAGATGTGGACGGAAAAGAAAAATTGACAAGAGATTTCAACGCAAGATTGTGCGGATGTTGGATAAAGAATCTCAACTAACATCCAAACAAGTTCAAGCTGCCCTGCAGTCTGAGGGTACAACAGTGTCAACCCGTACTATCCGTCAGCGTCTGAAAGAAAAGGGACTGTTTGGTAGAAGACCCAGGAAGACCCCACTTCTTACCCCAAGACATAAAAAAGCCAGGCTGGAGTTTGCCAAAGCTTACCTGAAAAAGCCTAAAACGTTTTGGAAGAATGTTCTGTGGTCAGATGAGACAAAAGTAGAGCTTTTTGGGCAAAGGCATCAACATAGAGTTTACAGGAGAAAAAAAGAGGCATTCAAAGAAAAGAACACGGTCCCTACAGTCAAACATGGCGGAGGTTCCCTGATGTTCTGGGGTTGCTTTGCTGCCTCTGGCACTGGACTGCTTGACCGTGTGCATGGCATTATGAAGTCTGAAGACTACCAACAAATTTTGCACCATATTTTAGGGCCTAGTGTGAGAAAGCTTGGTCTCCCTCAGAGGTCATGGGTCTTCCAGCAGGACAATGACCCAAAACACCCTTCAAAAAGCACTAGAAAATGGTTTGAGAGAAAGCACTGGAGACTTCTAAGGTGGCCAGCAATGAGTCCAGACCTGAATCCCATAGAACACCTGTGGAGAGATCTAAAAATGGCAGTTTAGAGAAGGCACCCTTCAAATATCAGGGACCTGGAGCAGTTTGCCAAAGAAGAATGGTCTAAAATTCCAGCAGAGCATTGTAAGAAACTCATTGATGGTTACCAGAAGCGGTTGGTCGCAGTTATTTTGGCTAAAGGTTGTGCAACCAAGTATTAGGCTGAGGGAGCCAATACTTTTGTCTGGCCCATTTTTGGAGTTTTGTGTGAAATGATCAATGTTTTGCTTTTTGCTTCATTCTCTTTTGTGTTTTTTCATTTAAGACAAATTAAATGAAGATAATAATACCAAAGAATTTATGTTTGCAATCATTTTCAGGAAGAAACTGAGTATTATCTGACAGAATTGCAGGGGTGTCAATACTTTTGGCCACAACTGTAAGTGCTACTATTTTCCAAATCCAGCAAGTTCATTTTCTTATATAAACCAGCACTGAGAGCCAGAATAGCGCCCCCCTTGTCTGCCTGGACAACAAGGAGATCGCCATTAGCCCTCAATTCATCAATTGCCCTATGTTCAGAAATACTCAAATTGAATTTAACCTCTTGATGTTCTACTTGATTATAAAGAGACACAAGCTCACTTTCAATTGTTTCCTGAAAAAAATCAAGGAAAGGAGGTCTCGATTTTACTGGGTAGAACATAGGATTACGAGTCTGAAACCTGTCATTTAAATTAACCCTATCCTCCAACTCTGTCTCCCTCTCTAGTTGTCTTAGATTAGAGACAGCTACCTGTTCACTAAAATGAATACAATTATTACCAGATGGTATACTGACAGATGATAAATCATTATACACATGAGTGTTGTCCTCATTATAATGAACTTTAAGGGTCAAATTACGTGCAAATCTATTAATATCAACAATAGTATCAAATAAACTGAATTTTTTAACTGGAGAAAAACCTAGTCCTTTAGACAAGAGTCCAATCTGTGAGTCTGTCAAAATGTAACTGGAAAGATTGAATACAGGAATCTCCATTAACGACGTTTGCGAAATGTCATATGGAAACCTTTTGGACTTGTGTTTCCTCCCTCCCCTCTTGCATATTCATTTTTTGGCAAAGCGCCTTCTTGTTGAAAGTTACTTTTTTGATGTTTTTTACCACCAGTCTGAATACTGGCTACTGAAGCAACTGAGGAGTCCGTTAATTCATCCGATGTTTCCCCAAAGGAGGTATCATAATTGGCCGTAGAATTAAAAGATACTTTAGGTTTCTTATACCAGGACTTATGTTTTCTCAGAATAGAGGGAGAATTACTAGCCCAATTATATATTTTGTCATTCTTATAATCATCAAGATCTCTCTGAAATTTTCTTTTCTTTATAGCTATAATAGAATGCTCCCTTCTTTTGAAATTATTATACATGCGGTCCTGGAATTTAGTGATGGTATCTGAAGTCTCTAGATTTTTAACAGAATTTTTGATAAGCTCAATTTCGTTATTAATTTTAACAAGTTCCTTATCCTCCTCCTCTATAATCAATTTAATCAGTTTAAGTGAACACACACTCAGAATAATGTCCCAGTTTTTTTGAAAGTCCGCTCCATAAGCAGTAGTAGATTGTTTTTTCAATCTGAGACCACGCGGTATCATTTTCCTCTCCAAAAAAGTGCTTGCAAGAGAAAGTAGGTGGATATTTGAGTTGGGGACACGTATGCCACAGGGCTTTAATAACCGCCTGGATATCATTATGCACTATTGATATATTTGTACTATACAATACTGGTTAGTACTATTGTTATATGTTTTTGTACCACTTAAATCTTATGGTCAGGTTATTGGACATTCCTAATGTATTTTTTTCCTTTCTTTATAATTCTTATGCATGTTGTATACTGATCAATATGTGGATAGTTTATATGTTTGATCTGCTTTTATAACACATGTTTTTTAGTCTCTCACATATGTTTATAATTACCCTAATGGGAGTGGGATGTATATAAGGTTCCATGTTTGGAAAGCAGATCAGATTCTGGACCGTGAAGAAGGCGTGTTTTACCGCTGAAACGCGTAGTCCTATCTCCACTACTTTCCTGCGTTATTGCTGTTTTGAACTGCTTGGACCATTGTATTTTAATGGATTTATCAATAAAAAGAAAGAGAAAATAATTTTTTAACAGCATCCTGGATTGCTCACGTTATTGCTGGACTTTGCTCTGTCGTTGTTCATATATACATATATATATATATATATATATATATATATATATATATATATATATATATAAACAAGCAGACAGTCAAAGGTCATGAATTATGTCGGAGACAGAACACCATTGATTTCAACGGGAGGCAAAACGAAATGCAGAGACAACACCTTCAGGTGCACCAAAAAGTTGCCAAAATAGCCCAAATTAGAAGCAGACACCATAAAAAGTGCATCAATTGACTCAGAGTATAAATAGTTTAATTGAGAAGCATGGCTGCATAAGACAGGGCCTGGGACAGGGCATTGACCAGCATTTGTAGCTTAAACATTGATCAGTAATAGGTGGATGAGTGACAGGTATAGGCCTGGTGCTCTGAGAGCCCTGTCACATTCAGGCAACACACAAGATAGAGAACCAATTTAGAATCCAAATATTTACAAAAATTAGGGGCAGACACCAGGAAAAGTGTCATCAGAGTACAAATATCATTGTGCTACATGAATGCATGGGACAGGGCTTGGACCAGCATTTCTAGCTTATACATTGATCAGGGACATTGATCAGTAACAGGTGGAGGAGTGACAAGTGTAGGCCTGGTGCTCTGAGAGTGCTGCCAAAATCAAGTAAAACACATGAAGGAGACTCAACTTGGAATCCAAACATTTTAAAAAATTAGGGGCAGAAACCTGGAAAAGTGGCAGCAACTGATCCACAATAGAAATTTGATAATGGCACAGCAGCAGTCAGACAGGGGCCATTCATGAGGTATCAGGGTCTGGGCCAGCATTTAGAGCTTTGAATTTATGTTTAAATTAAGATGAGGGGAATGAGGGACCTGTTGTGCTGGGAGCACAGATACCTCATGCAACAGCTCAAACTGTTATTTGCTCAGCCACACTCAAGTGGCACAAATATTAGCTTGGTAGACGATTAATGTTAGAAAAATTTAAGGATAGTAACACAGGTAGTTGACTGAAAGTAAGTGCAAGCCTGGCGGTCTGGGATGCCTACTGCTACAGGCAAAACACATGAAGGAAACTCAACTTGGAGTCTCCACATTTCAAAAAATTATTGCTGCACACTAGAGATGAGTGACTTTGCCTTTTTTCGGATCGAGTCGGGTTTCATGAAACCCGACTTTCTCAAAAGTCGGGTCAAATGAAATCGGCGGATTATCGTGAAAAGTCAAAGGCCGACTGAAACACGAACCCAATACAAGTCAATGGGGAAGAAAAGTCGGCAGTGAGTGGAGGACAGGAAACACACCAACAGTGCCCATTTTAATGCCAAAAACATCAATTCTTATTACTAAAGCTTGTGAACCTTAATTTACTTTATAATAATAGTTAGGCAAAACTGGGGGTTATTTGGCTAAAGTTGTGGGGAGGTAGGGCTGGCTCCAGATTTTCGTGGGCCCTGGGCCAAACAGTGTCAATAGGCTCCTTTAACACATGCCACAATTCATTATCCTCTGATACGGCAGAGAAATAGCGGTATAGTACAATGGAAAATACTTCACTTTTTACATCTCATGACTGATATCCATTTTAAATTCTCCAATAGTTCCAAAAACGGACAGTATATTACTCCATACAGTATTATGGCCACCGCATAGTGCGCTATACAGAGTAATGAGGCCTATATATTTCTCCATACAGAATCATTGGTCCCATATAAAGTTTGAAACAGTATATGATGAGCTCCACATAATGCTACAGTATATGATGGGCCCCATGGATGAAGCGCCACTGTCTTATGGGCCCAAATAATGCTCCATATATAATGGGCCCCATTTCTAATGCTCCAGTGCATAATGGGCCCTGTGTTATGCCGCGCTCACCAGGAGGCGGGGCTTCGGTCCCGACATCACTCCCTCCGGTACGGCGGTCCCTCAGGGGTCCCCGTCGGGTGCGCACGTGCAACTCTCGTCCCCGGGTCTCCTCCTCCATGCCACGTTTGCGCTTGCGCGCTCCTGTCAGTGCTGTATAGGGCTCGGTCCTCTCTATGGTATTGGAGGACCTGACCCGGAACCACTAGTGGTCATGTGCTTTCTGGCTAGGTCCTGACCCGGAACCAGTAGTAGTCATGTGCTATATCAGACAACCTCCCCCTAGGGGAGGTGCCTGATTATTGTTGTGCTTCCTGGCTGGGTCAGCTGTGTCCCAGCCTGGCTGTGCGCTGTTCTCAGGTCCTCTGCTCTGTCTGCTATTCTGTGGTGCTCCTAGCACTTGCTCTGAACCCTTGTTGCTTCATGCTCAGTTGTGCCTCCTGGCACATCCTCTCGTATCCTGTCTCTTGTTTCCTGCTCTGCCGTGCCTCCTGGCATTCACTCTATTCCTGTGTTCTGTTACTTGCTACACGCCTTATGTGCCCACGTGTACCCGTCTAGCACTACCCTGTACTCAGCGCACTCCCGTGTACTCTCCTGTGTTCCCTAGTGTCCTGCACCCTCCAGTCACACAGTCTCGTATCTCCTGTGAGCCGGCCGCCTGGTGCCAGCAGTCGTGGTATCGTATCCCCTGGGGCTTGCTCCTGACACTCCCTGTATAGGGGGTGGTCCTCACTAGGCTAGCTCGCCCTGGGAGGGTTGGTGCCGCGACCCAGAGGGTCCACTCCAGGAGTCGCTAACACTCTAACACTCTAACACCCTGTAAATGCTGCTCCAGTGTCTGATATCCACCTTTGGAATACTCCAGTGTATGGTGGGCCTCATATATCATTCTCCAGAGTATAGTGTTCCCCAAAAATAGCTGTTCCAACATTGAAAACAATTAAATAAGTCTCCTCGCTAGGGAATCCCTGTACTAGTCTGGACTCCTCGTCGTCCCCATCTTCCATCTCACTGCACTTGGACTGTTTAGGCAGAAGGCGTACATATGTGATGTCATCGCGCTCTCTGACCAGAATGTCATTGTC
Organism: Dendrobates tinctorius; assembly: GCF_039654945.1. Taxonomy (NCBI): domain Eukaryota; kingdom Metazoa; phylum Chordata; class Amphibia; order Anura; family Dendrobatidae; genus Dendrobates; species Dendrobates tinctorius. The sequence goes on along the minus strand of NW_027361679.1, from coordinate 16,978,774 downwards.
AGGAAACGCGGAAGACGTCACGGCGGTGGAGCAGGGAGAGGTAAGTATTTAAACTTTGCAAGTGCTGTGATCCTGAGCAAGCAGGGGGGCCCACTCGTTGGCGACGACACCGGCACAGGGCCCCTCATAGTACAGCAGTGTGTCTGATGGTGGGTGAGCACCCCCACCATCAGAGACACTTGATTCTACTATAAGGGACCTTGTGCCAGTGCCATTGCCAAAGAGTGTGCCCACCCACCTGTCTAGGGCAACGGCACTCGCACGGGTGCGTGCGCCAGGTGGTGACCATGGCCCTGTGGCGGAGGCAGCCCAGTAAGGGAAGTGGAAAAAATGGCATATGTTGATGTTGGACACTCAGCAGCTGCAAATGGAGTAATTGGAGAAGTCCGCGGAAGGGGAGGACAAAAGCAAGCCATTTTTCTGGCAACCTACGTGTCAGCAGGGGAGGGTGGGACAAAATCCTTTGAAACCCATGCATGGTTCATTTTAATGAAGGTTAGATCATCAACATTTTGGGTTGACAGACGAGTCCTTTTTTCTGTCAGGATTGATCCAGCAGCACTGAAGACTCGTTCAGATAACACACTAGCAGCAGGGCATGCGAGCTCCTGTAAGCCATATTGTGCCAATTCAGGCCATGTGTCAAGTTTACTGGCCCAATAGTCAAAGGGGAATGACCGGTGAGGGAGAACATCGATATGGGAGGAGAAGTAGTTTGTTACCATAGTTGACAATTGCTGTGTCCTGTCACTTTCGATCGATGCAGTATTACCAGTCGTGTGAGCGGTACTTGAAAAATCAGTCCACATCATGGTCATGAAACCCCTGTGTCCAACGCCACATTGGCTGTGTGCACCATGAACACCTCTTCCATGTTGCCCCCTACGGCTTTTTGGAAAAACATCACCGCCACTGTGTGCTGGGAATGCTTCAAACAAACGGTTTACCAGAGTTCCTTGTTTGTTAGCCAATATTAGCTCTAGGTTCTCCTGTGGCATGATGTTTTGGAATTTGCCTTTATAGCGTGGCTCCAGGATGCTGGCCAACCAGTAGTCGTCATTGTTCATCACTTTGGTAATGCGGGGGTCCCTTTTTAGGATCTGCAAGGCATAATCAGACATGTGGGCCAATGTTCCAGGTGTCAATGATGCACTGCGAGTGCTGGGTGGAGGAGCACTTTCTGGCAAATCCACATTCCTCCAATCATGCACAAACCCTGTACCTGACCTTGCCATGCCAAAAATTTTTTTTGCCCCCTGAGAAGCATCCTCCTCCCCAAAATAATCATCCCTATCATCCTCCTCCTCCTCTTCCTCTTCTTCCTCCACCTTGTCCACGAGACTTCCCTGAGCAGATAATGGTTGACTGTCATCAAGGCTTCCCTCCTCCTCTTCCTCCTCGGTTGCAGACGCCTGCTCCTTAATGTGCGTCAAAGTTTGCATGAGCAGACGCATAAGTGGGATGTTCATGCTTATGATGGCGTCGTCTGCGCTTACCAGCCATGTGCATTCCTCTAAACACTGAAGGACTTTACAGAGGTCTTTCAGCTTCGACCACTGCACACCAGACTGTTATGAATGAGTCACTGGAGGAGGAGAAAACGGAAATACAAGCTAAATCCAGAAAACTGGAGAGGTTGGTAGCTATTGGATTGCAGACCCCTGATCCTATACACCACAACTAACAGTAGCCGTGGGGGGTTCCTACGGTGCCCTAGACCCCTCGCCACAGCCGGAGAACTACATAAGCCTAAAGAAGGAAAGGGAAAATCTAAACTGCCCCAGAGCAGACTCCAAAGCAATAGACAGCCCCCAACATGTATTGTCGGTGAAAAACAGATGAAAACACAAACACAGACAGAAAAACAGGCTGAGCAAACGATGGGGCCCAACTAACTAGATAGGACAGGACAGAAAAGATGCTGGCTGCAATCTGCAAAAAACCCTACCAAAAATGTCCCAACCATCTGATAGGGAAAAAGGCCCTGAAGTCGCTAGACTTCAAAATCACTATATCAACACTCAGGTATATTCTGAAAACAGAGCAAAGAGATCAACTGATCAGAGACAAAAATGGAATTCAGCCAGTCCCAACCAGGACTGGCTGAATACAAACACTAAGGAAACCAGAAAAAATCTCATGGAATAATAGTAGGGCAAAAACTTAGCTTTTAGTAGACAGAAACTAAGCTGGATGCAAGAGCTCAGAGCAGAAAGGATCACCAGCAGCCCTGCAGGGCGTCGGCTGCCTTATATCCACTCAAAAATTCCAGATGTCCAATCACACTCTGCCTGTTCAGATGACAGGTTCTTCCCATCCCAATCAATTTCACTACCTCTCTTCACCAGCAGAGGGAGTTCATCAGACATCAAAGGTGAAGGGGAGAATGAACTCACAACACCAGACAACTCCATGTCTGCCTGCAAACTGCCTTCCCGTGTATCCTCCCACAAATGAATTACAGACTGCCTCTGTTCGCACAGCCTCTGAACCATGTGCAGGGTGGAGTTCCACCTTGTTGCAACGTCGATAATTAGGCGGTGCTTGGGAAGGTGGAGCAATCGCTGCAGCTTCTGCATACGACTGGAGTGTACGGGCGACCGGTGGATGTGCGAGCACAGTCTTTGCACCTTATGTAGCAGGGGTGTTAACTCCAGATAATTATTGAGAAAGCACTGCACCACCAGGTTCAAGGTGTGAGTCAGGCAAGGTATGTGCCTGAGTTTTGAAAGGGCTATGGCTGCCACAAAATTCCGGCCGTTATCACTAACTACCTTGCCTGCCTCAATATGTAGACTGCCTAGCCATGACTCAGTTTGTCGCTGCAAGTAGTCGGCCAGTAGCTCCGCGGTGTGTCTGTTGTTGCCCAAACACATCATCTTCAACACAGCCTGCTGACGCTTACCACTAGCTGTTTGATAGCGGGACACCTCATGTGCAACACTGGCAGCTGCGGATGGAGTGCTCGTGCGACTGCGCTTTGTGGACGAGCTTTCGCTTCTGGAGGAGGAGGAGGGTCGAACGCCTACAGCCAACTGTTTCCTATACCGTGGGATAGGCAGCACTGTTCCACTCCGCTGTCCCCTGTGGCCTCTGCATCCACTACATTAACCCAGTGCGAAATGATGGATACGTAACGGCCCTGGTCATTCCTACTGGACCATGCATCTGTTGTGAGGTGCACCTTTCCACTCCCTGATTGCTTGAGTGCATGGACAATGCGGTCTTTCACATGCGGGTGGAGGGCTGGGATGGCTTTTTGCGAAAATAAGTGCCTACTGGGTAGGTCATAGCGTGGTACTGGGTAGGCAATGAGCTCGCAGAAAGCTTTGCTTTCAACCAATCGGTAGGGCATCATCTCTAACGAGATTAGTTTGGCAATGTGGGCGTTCAAAGCCAGTGTACGTGGATGAGAGGATGAGTACTTTCTTGTCCTACTCAGAGTCTCTGGTAGGGTGAGCTGGACTTGAGAGCTGCATATGGTTGAACTAGCGGTGGACATGGCGGACTGAGAGAGGGTTGGTGATGGTGATGGTGTTGGTGGTGTTGCTGATGGCCTAGATTCAGTCTTTCGTAGCAATAACATTGTGATTCCATGACTGCTTTGCCCTTGCGACGACACCTCGACATTTGCTGCTGGTGGTGTGCTAACCGGTGGGCTTACAGTGGGGGAAGCGATGTAGCGTTGCTGACTACCTTCATTCGGAGCAGGTGCACATGTGGTACGTGAGGTTTGGTAGTCCGTCCACGCTTGCAAGTGCATGGTGGTTAAATGTCTAAGCATGCAACTGGTAATCAAATTTCTCAGATTTTTCCCTCGGCTAAATGTCTTTGCGCACTTCTTACAGATAACCTTTGCCTGATCATTAGGATTTTGTTAAAAAAAGTGCCACACTGCACTCTTCCTACTATGGAAGACATTTTGAGGACTTGCACGCTGTGCTATTTTGACCGTCTGGCCAAGCTGTCCTGCAACTCTTTTGGTTTTTGTAACCCGTTTTTGGACTGCTCCGGGCCTGCCAGATAACAACTGTTGCAATGTCGATGCCTGCTGCGGATGCTCCTCCTCTTCTGAGCTATTGGCAGTGGCACCCTCTTCCCCCAATGGATGCCAATCTGGGTCAACAACTGGGTCATCCATCACCTCCTCTTCAATGTTATGTGCACCTTCCTCTGTGTCACCGTGTATGGTGGTATAGTATGCGGGAAGGGGCACCTGAGTTTCATCAGGGTCAGATTCTGGCTCAGTACACTGCGAGGACAATGTAGTGCTCTGAGTGAATGTACCAGCAGATAAATCTAGCAGTGGCTGTGCATCAGAGCACTCCATGTCAGATTCATCTTGGACTGGGGAATACACGATTTGACTTGATAACCCAGGCATGGTATGAGGAAAGAGCTCCATGGAGTAATCGTAATCGGTAGTGTGGCCTGCCGCATCCTTCACTTTTGGTTGGGGTGAAGGACACAAGGAAAGGTGTTGTTCCTGACCAGGAGCCTCCACTGACAATGCAGTGCTTTTATTTTTTGAATCTTCAGAAGAGGAGGCGATAGAGCTGGAGGCTGTGTCAGCAATGTAAGCCAAAACTTGTTCCTGAAGCTCCAGCTTTAAAAGCGGTTTACCTACTCCCAAAAAAAGGAAGCCTACGAGGCCTTGTGGCGCCAGACAATGATGCCGGCTCACCACCTCCTGCCTTAGGTGCTATTGTGCTTTTGCCACCACCAGCAGAAGCACCACCACCAACACCACCATCAGGACCAGCTGGCAACCCCCGCCCACTTCCATGGCCTCTTCCACCATACTTCTTCATTTTTTTTAAAAAGGTACCCAAAATAACAACAGCTATATGGTACTGTAAAACAAGGTAAAGGGTCTATAGAGTATTGGTGAGAATTTGAATCTCACTGTAGATTGGAGGACGCTGAACTATTCTCTCAGGCCCAGTAGAGATTACACCGCAATGTGACAGGCAGAAATTGGCTGGTGTATGAGAAGACAGAAGCTGTATATAGTAATGGTGAGAATTTGAATCTCACTGTAGATTGGAGGACGCTGAACTATTGTCTCAGGCCCAGTAGAGTTTACACTGCAATGTGACAGGCAGAATTTGGCTGGTGTATGAGAAGGCAGAAGATGCATATATTATTGGTGAGAATTTGAATCTCACTGTAGATTGGAGGACGCTGAACTATTGTCTCAGGCCCAGTAGAGATTACACTACAATGTGACAGGCAGAAATTGGCTGGTGTATGAGAAGGCAGAAGATGTATATATTATTGGTGAGAATTTGAATCTCACTGTAGATTGGAGGACGCTGAACTATTGTCTCAGGCCCAGTAGAGATTACACCGCAATGTGACTGGCAAAAATTAGCTGGTGTATGAGAAGGCAGAAGCTGTATATAGTATTGGTCATAATTTGAAGCTCACTGTAGATTGGAGGACGCTGAACTATTGTCTCAAGCCCAGGACAGATTACACCGCAATGTGACAGGCAGAAATTGGCTGGTGTATGAGAAGGCAGAAGCTGTATATAGTATTAGTGAGAATTTGAATCTCACTGTAGATTGGAGGACGCTGAACTATTGTCTCAGGCCCAGTAGAGATTACACCGCAATGTGACAGGCAGAAATTGGCTGGTGTATGAGAAGGCAGAAGCTGTATATAGTATTGGTGAGAATTTGAATCTCACTGTAGATTGGAGGACGCTGAACTATTGTCTCAGGCCCAGTAGAGATTACATCGCTATGTGACAGGCAGAAATTGGCTGGTGTATGAGAAGGCAGAAGCTGTATATAGTATTGGTGAGAATTTGAATCTCACTGTAGATTGGAGGACGCTGAACTACTGTCTCAGGCCCAGTAGAGATTACACCGCAATATGACAGGCAGAAATTGGCTGGTGTATGGGAAGGCAGAAGCTGTATATAGTATTGGTGAGAATTTGAAGCTCACTGTAGATTGGAGGACGCTGAATTATTGTCTCAGGCCCAGGACAGATTACACCGCAATGTGACAGGCAGAAATTGCTTAGTGTATGACTAACTACAAGGTGTATATAGAATTGGGCAGAATTGGAATCTCTCTAGAGTGTAGGTCTGTAAGAACGTACAAACTCCTCGGCTTTTCCTTACAGAGTCACACACAGATAGTTTCAATTTGGCCGCTGAACTATTGTCTCTGGCCCAGGACAGATTACACCGCAATGTGACAGGCAGAAATTGCCTAGTGTATGACTAACTACAAGGTGTATATATAGAATTGGGCAGAATTGGAATCTCCCTAGAGTGTAGGTCTGTAAGAACGGATATACTCCTCGGCTTTTTCTTACAGAGTCACACACAGCTTCAATTTGGCCGCTGAACTATTGTCTCTGGCCCAGTAGAGATTACACCGCAAAGTGACAGGCAGAAATTGGCTGGTGTATGAGAAGGCAGAAGATGCATATAATATTGGTGAGAATTTGAATCACACTGTAGATTGGAGGACGCTGAACTATTGTCTCAGGCCCAGTAGAGATTACACCGCAATGTGACAGGCAGAACTTGTCTGGTGTATGAGAAGGCAGAAGCTGTATATAGTATTGGTGAGAATTTGAATCTCACTGTAGATTGGAGGATGCTGAACTATTGTCTCTGGCCCAGTAGAGATTACACCGCAAAGTGACAGGCAGAAATTGGTTGGTGTATGAGAAGACAGAAGCTGTATATAGTATTGGTGAGAATTTGAAGCTCATTGTAGATTGGAGGACGCTGAATTATTGTCTAAGGCCCAGGACAGATTACACCGCAATGTGACAGGCAGAAATTGCCTAGTGTATGACTAACTACAAGGTGTATATAGAATTGGGCAGAATTGGAATCTCCCTAGAGTGTAGGTCTGTAAGAACGGACAAACTCCTCAGCTTTTTCTTACAGAGTCACACACAGATAGTTTCAATTTGGCCGCTGAACTATTGTCTTTGGCCCAGGACAGATTACACCGCATTGTGACAGGCAGAAATTGCCTAGTGTATGACTAACTACAAGGTGTATGTAGAATTGGGCAGAATTGGAATCTCCCTAGAGTGTAGGTCTGTAAGAATGGACAAACTCCTCGGCTTTTCCTTACAGAGTCACACACAGATAGCTTCAAATTGGCTGCTGAACTATTGTCTCTGGCCCAGTAGAGATTACACCGCAAAGTGACAGGCAGAAATTGGCTGGTGTATGAGAAGGCAGAAGATGTATATAGTATTGGTGAGAATTTGAATCACACTGTAGATTGGAGGACGCTGAACTATTGTCTCAGGCCCTGTAGAGATTACACCGCAATATGACAGGCAGAAATTGGCTGGTGTATGAGAAGGCAGAAGATGTATATAGTATTTGTGAGAATTTGAATCTCACTGTAGATTGGAGGACGCTGAACTATTGTCTCAGGCCCAGTAGAGATTACACCGCAATGTGACAGGCAGAAATTGGCTGGTGTATGAGAAGGCAGAAGATGTATATAGTATTGGTGAGAATTTGAAGCTCACTGTAGATTGTAGGACGCTGAACTATTGTCTCAGGCCCAGGACAGATTACACCGCAATGTGACAGGCAGGAATTGCCTAGTGTATGACTAAATACAAGGTGTATATAGAATTGGGCAGAATTGGAATCTCCCTAGAGTGTAGGTCTGTAAGAACGGACAAACTCCTCGGCTTTTTCTTACAGAGTCACACACAGATAGCTTCAATTTGGCCGCTGAACTATTGTCTCTGGCCCAGGACAGATTACACCGCAATGTGACAGGCAGAAATTTGCCCAGTGTATGACTAACTACAAGGTGTATATAGAATTGGGCAGAATTGTAATCTCCCTAGAGTGTAGGTCTGTAAGAACGAACAAACTCCTCAGCTTTTTCTTACAGAGTCACACACAGATAGCTTCAATTTGGCCACTGAACTATTGTCTCTGGCCCAGGACTGATTACACCGCAATGTGACAGGCAGAAATTGCCTAGTGTATGACTAACTACAAGGTGTATATAGAATTGGGCAGAATTGGAATCTCCCTAGAGTGTAGGTCTGTAAGAACGGACAAACTCCTCGGCTTTTTCTTACAGAGTCACACACAGATAGTTTCAATTTGGCCGCTGAACTATTGTCTTTGGCCCAGGACAGATTACACCGCATTGTGACAGGCAGAAATTGCCTAGTGTATGACTAACTACAAGGTGTAGGTAGAATTGGGCAGAATTGGAATCTCCCTAGAGTGTAGGTCTGTAAGAATGGACAAACTCATCGGCTTTTCCTTACAGAGTCACACACAGATAGCTTCAATTTGGCCGTGATAACAGCCGGTACATGGTACTGTGTGAGGAGCGTACACCGCTGTGTGGTGTGTGAAAAGATCAACGCTCAGTAACTCACCAGGACAAAACAATAAAATTTGGATTGCTTTGAAAAAAGCAGTTTGCTCAGCAGTGTGAAAACAGTAATGCAGCTATCAGGGAGCCTTAAAAGGCAGCCTTATAACTAACAGAGCTGATGCACCAAAATATAGCCTCCCCTTGCACTGCACAGTAACTGGTGTGTTCTACAGGCAAAATTGCTAGCAGCAGAAGTAGTTTTTGGTATCTTCTTCCCTGCCTAACGCTCTCCCTACAGAATCAGCAACAGTTGCAGCTCTCCCTATTCTGAGATCAGCATAAGTAACATGGCGGTCGGTGTGCACGCCCTTTTATACCCCTTGTGACACCACACAAAGCAAGCCAATCACTTGCATGCCCTTCACAAACATGGAGGTAACCGCTGCCTATGTCATCACATTGCCCACAGTGTCCGTTCTTCCTGATTGGCTGAAAAAGGGCGCAAAAGCATCTTTTGAAACGCGACTTTGGCGCGATGGTCGCCGACCTCGTGGCCGACCTCACGCTAAGGTCGGGTTTCATTTCATGAAACCCGACTTTGGCGAAAGTCGGCGACTTTTGATTTTTTTCGACCCGTTTCGCTCAACTCTACTGGCTATAACTCATTCCCTCACACAGACGTAATATCATAGGAATGGGGTTTCAAATGAGTCATTCACCAGATCATACATCCATCAACATACACAAGCAGCAAGTATAACTATACTAGCGCATGGCGGAACAGCCATAATCACTTTTTATGGCAAACGGGACCTTCCGGAAGTCTCCAGATCTCTGAGCTGAACCAATGGGATTAGGAGCAGGACCTGAGCACCTGACTCCCGAACACCAATGGGGGCTTGTTCCACGAGTATGCTCAGAAGATGGAAAGAAGGACTTAGCCTCCGGAGAAAGTTGCTGCAAGGCAATCTCCTCTGCAATATCTTCTGCAGTAGACAATGAGCAGGAGACTGCAGAATGTGAAGGTCTAGATTCCTGCATAGTACGGGCAGAAATCTGACTCCTAACAGAACTGGAAGCAAAACAAAAGATACTGATATAACAGGGGATTACCAATGCTGAACAAACTGACATAAGCTGTGGCATATGGAACGGGGTCCAGCACAGGTCCTAGCTGGGAACAATGCTGAACCCACACAGCAAAGCAGAAAGCAGAGAAAGGCAAAAACTGGATCAAGTGCAAAAAGATTCCAGCAAACAAATAACTTATCTGAACGAGGCAGGACCAAGCAAGGGGCAAGCGGACTTCAAAATGCACAGGAAGAAAACCAAATCACCAACAACAACTGAAGGAAGCTTGCTCACCTAGATCTTCCCAGTCTGTAACACCTGACCTCCAATCATCCACTTCAGGTGATTGACTTCTGTCAACTCGACCAGCTCCATTACCCACAGAAACCACCAGAGGGAGCCCAAACTCAGAAGTCAGGTCAAAAGTGTTCACAACAGCCGTCTTGCACAGCGTGCCTACATCAGGAAGTGCCTTTCCTAATCCTGCTCATATAGGTACTGTTCACATGATCAGGTTTTAAATACATTAGATAGGACTGCTCCGAGATGGGTATACTGTGACGTTGGTGGAGTGGCTTAGTATACATTTTTTGCAAAAAATGTATCAAATAAATACCCTGTTTTTGTTATCATCTTTTTACTAGCACTTGCTCTCTACTGTTATATATTTTTTGCAACAGAGTATTTTTGCATGTTTGTCATACTGTGTATTTTCTTTGTGTTTCAGTCTTTGGGTGGTGTGAACACTGTCCTACTGACCTGTTCACTTTTGTGCATGTCTCATGTGTTTTTAATCCTTTGGGCCTTAGCAGCTTACCCGCTGTAGGGGGTCAGCTGCCTCATTCTGTAGGTCAGCCATAGAGTAGCACCTGGTGCCACCTCTTTCTACCTTCTTGGCTCGCAGTTTTCACCTTGTTCGAGTAGGGATTTGGTAGGCCACCTAGTTATGCCCCTTCCAGGCTTTCAGTGCGACACGGAACAGTGATTCCACCACCTTGCTTGTTACAGTCTCCATCTGCTGGGTTGGCTGTACTGGAAGAGGTGTTGGACCCCGCTATGCTAATTCTACTTTATTGCAATTGATGACACTTTGCTGGTGTCTGCCACTAATTTTTGTAAATGTGTAGACTCATGGTTGGGTCTCATTCATGCCTGTAGCAGTAGTCCACCACTTCCTTGTACTCAACTACCCGTGTTACTATGCTTTAATTTTTCTGACAATGGTGGTCTAGAAAACTGATATTTGTGCCACTTGAGTGTGGCTCAGCATGAAAGCAGGTAGAGGTGTTGCATGTGTTATCAGGTCTCAGAGTAAAGGAGCCCTACACCAATCCCTCACCCACCTCGTCTTACTGTGACGTTCATTGGAAAGCTGTAAATGTTGTCCCAGACCCCGATACCTCATGCGTGGCTGCTTGCTGCAGTTCCATGCTGCAGTTTGTACTGTGGGTGAATTGAGGACACTTTCCTGGTGTCTGTTTCTCATTTGATGTGTTTTGGCAGCATTTAGGGCTATTCTAAGGTGTTGTGAATGCATTTGTTTTTGCCTCCCATTGACTATAATGGTGTTCGGTTATGTTGGGCAAATATTTGACGAATTAATCGGTGAATATTGCAAGTTCGGCAAACGTAATCCGAATCGAACACTGAAATATTCGCTTATTTCTAAAGAGGAGGAAGCAGATTTGGTTGATGGGACGGCCAGTGGTTGGCGAGGCCCCCTAGTCTACATTTTTGCGCAGTGAGATTCCCAGACTAATGCATCTTGATTGCTCATGTGCTGGTTCATCCATGTAGTAGTCAAATTATTGCACTTTTTGCCTCTACTGAGTCATTTTTTGCAAATTAGCCAGTCACCCTCCTCATCTTCCTGCCCTGACAGCACAGTACAGTCTGCATGTGCCTCAGGTATCTGAGTCTCATCATTATCACCCCCCAGGGGTTAACATCTGGTAATGAGGGTCTGGACTCTGCTCCGACCCTATTTTGTCTGTCCCCGGATCCAACTAAAAAAAATTTTGTGTATCGGTGCAGATTCTTTCCTACTTTTGACTCTGCGAATCTTTGGAGCAGACCTTTGACGCCCATGGAATAGAATGTATGAACAGCTCTGCAAACTGCCACAGTCAGTTAAGCAGTTTGAGAATTTTGACATGGGGAAACAAGGATAAATGGGGTGACACCTCTGAAGATTATACTGTGTGTGTGATATTAAGGTGGAGGAAGAGGATAGGCCACTTGATGCAGCGCTTGCCATCGACTGGAGAACATGCTCTTTCTGGCCCTCATCTACAAGGTGTACCGCTGTGTGGCTGCCAAAGAAAGGGAGTCGAGTAGCCGGTCAGTAACAGATGTCAGTTGTCTTTGGATAGAATGAGATGATGTTTGTTCAGTAGAGTTTTCAGTAATATTACCACCTAACCCTTGTACACCTCAAACACCAAGCCTATTACCCCTTTCACCATGACCTTGCTTTTACCCACTCATGCTGAATGTACCATTCCCCTCTTTTAACCAGCTGTTTCACAACCCTAGTCACCTGTCACTAAATTAACAACCAGCATTTACTTGCTGAGATAGTGTGTTTGGACCACCCCATTAGCAGAAAGGATTTAGATTCTGAAATGTGGCCTCCTGCCTGCACCACATTATTAGCACAAATTATTTAAATTATTATGAAATGTTGCCTCCTGCGTGCACCACAGTGTTAGCCCAAACAATTTAGATTAGGAAAATTGGCATCCTAGCTGCACCACACTATTAGCAGAAACGATTTAGATTCTGAAATGTAACCTATTTTATGGCTCACACTATTAGCAGAAAGGATTTAGGTTTGGAAATGTGGATGCCTCGATGGACCACACTATTAGCACAAGCAATTTAGATTGTGAAATGTGGCCTGGTACATGCACCACAGTATTAGCACAAATGATTTAGATTATCAAATGTGGCCTGGTGCCTGCACAATGGTATTAGCGCAAATGCTTTAGATTATGACATGTGGCCTGGTACCTGCACCACAGTATTAACACAAATGATTCAGACTATAAAATGTGATCTGGTGCCTGTAACACAGTATTAGCACAAATGATTTAGAGTATGAAATGTGGCCTGGTGATTGCACCACAGTATTAGCACAAATGATTTAGGTTATGAAATGTGGCCTGGTGCCTGCACCACAGTATGAGCAGGTGATCATTTACCAAACAGTGGATGCATTTTGCGGACTTTGAAGAAAAATGCTCGGGAATCCGAACATGAATCCGTATATGCTACAATCGTGCTGAATTTGAGATTGGCAAACGTTTTCTGAACAAGTTAGCTCATCTCTAGTAGAGATGACCTTAGAGCACAAATTTAAGCATTACAGGCAGGGAGAGAAAGGTCTAAAACATTGGAAAGCTACTTCACATAGATTGTGGTGTATAACTGCAGCACTAAAGATGAAACATGACAGAAGTAATGAAAAAGTTAGTGGAAAAAGCCTCACTGTGTAAAATGTAGTATGGTTGTTCTCGTTAGGTTAGCATAGATTCAATAACCATTGACCACCAGTAATCAGTAAATAAAGAAAAAAGGATCCACATGGTAACAATGTAAAAAAGCACAATCTTTATTCCATCCGATTAAAAAATTAGGATTTCCATAGCCCAATAAAAACCATGTTCATTCTATGATGCGTTTCTGGCCAAAGCCCTTAGTCATATTCTATGACTAAGGGCTTCAGCCAAAAACGCATAAGAAAAGTAGCCTCTGAATAATACATAGATTCCATTAATATGGGAAAAGAAGTATAAGAGCAGAATCAGTATGACTGATCAGTGATATACTCAAGAATGTTTGGATCTTGTCCTGCAGCATGTGAATTGTACTGCACTAGAAAGAAGGAAGCCATTTCAAAGAACACAGCTAGCTCAGAGGCTGAGCTGCCCAGAAAAAGTATGCTTACTTGCTTGTGACAAGTGATAAGCGAATCATCTAAGATTTTGCATTACTTGTGAAATCTTTTTTGTAAATAGGATGAAATTTAAATGTGATTCAACATCACAAAGTGTGTGCTACAAAAATAGTTTTTATTTTGCACACTTATTGTACTAGTACTTTGTATTTCTTGTTATTTCCTTTTTTGGAAAGAGGGGTTGAATTTTCTCATAACAATAGAAAAAAGAAATATTAAGAACAAAAAATATATAGTATATGTTCAACCTTTTGCATACCTGTTTTACTAGTCCAATTTCAAATTCATACACTCCACAACAATTCTGCTGCCTTTTGCACATTTTGCTTTCTTGATGTATACTTTTCTGGCATTTTTTTATTTCTTCTTTTTTGGAAAAGAGGATTTATATTATCAAAATAGAAAACAATCAGAAATTTGATTTTTGTACATGTGTTTAAATAGCCAAATTTGAGACACGCCATTAACAATATTACTGCCTATTGTTACATTAGGCTTATTTGGACATCATGTTTTTGGGGACCCTTAAGGTCAACGTTTCATGCAGCAGGATGTGGAGGAGATGGAGGGGAGGAAGAGAATGAGAAGGATGTGAAAGGGGACATTGAATTATTTCTGACATGAGCAGTGGATCACAGTCAAAATGAAAGCAATGATGACAACATTGATAACACTGGCCATGATGACCAATCATCATAGTAAGGCCGGAGTCACACTAGCGATTAAATTGGACTAATGCAATGTGATAAAAATTCGCATTGCATTCGTCCCAATGTTATTCTATGGTGCTGCTCCCATCATCTGCTTTTTTATCGGATCCGTTCCTCGGACCGAGACAATCGCAGCATGCTGCGATTGTCACCGATTTTTGGATCGGATTCGCCAATGCAAGTCTATGGATGCGATTAAAAATTGCATTGAAAACGCACTACATGTGTGACTTGCGATTAAATCGCAAGACTTCTCCAGGTCAACAGGAAAGAGCATCAGGCATTGGCATTGGATGTCAATTTGATGCTTAGATGCGAATAAAATCGGTTCATCGCCGGAAATTTGGATGACAGGCGGATCCCTGGACAAGAAATCTTTGTGCGATTTCGTACCGGTAAAATCGGACCAATTTTTGAATCGTTTGGTGTGACTCCAGCCTATGGTTTACAAAGTGATCCAACATGGCTCTCAGTCATGCAGGTGACCATGGCAAGCTGTATGGATGATTGTTTGCGTTAGGCATAGAGTTATAATGAAGAAAAGTGGTGATTAATGAGTATCCATTATTTTACATCCTTGCTATAAATGCAGAAATTTTAGAAATTTTTCCTGCTTCTGAAAGAGAGACAAAATTACCAGGATAAGCTGTGTTCCCTGTTTGTCTTATTTTTTTCAGGGCAGACACACATCTTGGTACATTACCCCATGTGCATCTGGGTCAGTAGAGCCATTTGAAGGAGTAAGTGACGTGTTTCTGATATACTGTGTATGTCAGAAACACATTTACTGCTTCTAATGGTTCTAAAATGTAATAGTTTTTTTCTAAAGGAAAATTAATATCTTTGAAATTGGAGGAGAGTTAAATTTTCAAACCCATTATTAGAGAGAGGCATGGATCTTAACAATTTAATTAACTTAAATATAAAGTGAATTGAGAATTCACCTGTTAGAATTGGAGGTGAACTTAATTCCCCTTAATGGAATAGGCAGGGATGGCAGTTAACTAAACTTCCATCATAGAAAAGACAATGTGGCACAGGTCAGGGGATTGGGTTAACTGCAAAAAGCCTTTCACCCAGTCCCTAGATGATACCTGAAACATCGAGGGACTCACTTTGCAGGTTTAAGCACAGAAGATAGGCTGAATGTGACACAGTGACTCCTTTGCATTTGACCCATCAGCCAAGCTGAAATGTTAAAAAAATCAGTCTGTGCTGCTAAGCAAGTGAATGACTTGAATGTCACTGAAGCATTGTTAGACATCTATCTTTATGCATAAGAACGATCAAGTGTATTGCAATGAATAGGAAGCTTTGAATAAAGACAGTATCCTATTTTTTTAGTTTAACAACTACATTCAGAGAAGTTATTCAGCCCTCAACACTAGACGTTATGTTCTAGAAGCTTCAATCAAAATATGCATATGTACATGCAACTGGTCAAGGGAGAAAGCAGACTTGTAAATAATCAGGGTTTTTTTTCTATAAAATCATTAAAGGGAATCTGTAACTAGATTTTTGCCACCTACTCTGAGTTTATTAGCAATCTTTAGGAAACTCCTGTGACTTATGACTTTTCCAGTCATTGAAACCATCAAGCATTAGGCACGTGTCCACTTTTTAAAGGGAATCTGTGACGACCAGGTTTTTGCTCTCCCATCTGAGAGCAGCATGATTGATATTCCATCAGACACTCCAATTCCAGTGATTTCTCACTTACTGGGCTGCTTAGTATAGTTTTTGTAACATCACTTTTTTGCAGCAGAAGCTTATCATTCAAGGACTAGTAAACTTGCTGCTGGGTAGTTCATATAACTGATTGGTTGCTTTCTGTTTACGCTTTACATGGGCAGAAAGCTGTCAATCAATGATGTGTGTGGGTGGATGGACAACTGCTAGATGATAAAGATCAAACCCAGTTTCTGCTTTTTATTGGCTCTAAGTCATGTCCACACACTTCTCCTTGATGAGCTCATGTGGGGGCAGATTGTGAGATGTGCTAGGTCTGTTAAAATTTTAGAAGATCCTCAACTTACAGGATATCTTCACCCTTAAGGCGGAAGATATTGTCATCATATTTCTTTTCATCATAATTTTACCTTTACATAGAGACCAAATATCACCTGGTTCGCATCATCTATTGGACCGTTAATAAGTTTGAGAAATTCTAGTGGCCCCACGGTGATGTGTGTGAATACATCATGTCCATCCTTTCACTATAATGTCTAAAATCTATATCCCATAAATATAGGATTAATGCAAACTCCAATATTTATTCCTAACCACTGGCACAAACTGGTCTGCAATTTGTATTTTACGAAAGGAATCCCTGAACCAGCATACTTTTTCTCTCATGGTGAAAACATTTCAGCCTTGTTGTTATTTTCCCAGAACAAGTCTTCCTGTTTAATTAATTGGCCACTGCAGAGGGCTGCTGCTTCAAAAGGAGGCTTGAGCTTCATATGTTTTAGTTTTTCTCACTTCCCCATATGTTTAATGAGAAGTCCCACTTCACAAGGTTGTATTGTCAGCTCTTCTCCTTTCTCTGGAGATGTCTGCATGGATTTTAAGTTTTCCTCTATAACAATCACCTATCAGAGAGACATTGGAAGTCATTTAATTCACCACTGAAAGTTATCACCTAGTCATATAAGTAATAACTTTCAATAGAAATAACCAAACATTCTGGTAAGAGTCTCAAAAAAATTTAGTGATGCATGGAGAAATTTTATTTCTGACACAAAGTTCTATATTAGAAATTCATAGAGATTGAATATGCTAAAATTTGAATATGCTAGGTTCAGCAAATTTTGCACTGTTATTTCTTGTGGGACTGTATCCTGACAAAAACACAGCTCAGATTTTTCATGTGTTTTAACATTTTACAAAATTGTCCAAACATTAGCTATCTTAGTAATTTTTGATTATGCAAACCAATCTTTGCAGAACACTGACTCAACCTGATGGTATTTCTGTCAGAGGTAACATCATTCTGCTTTAACTGAGATGAGTAATCTGACATAAATTCTATAACACCCTTTTTTGTCTTGATTCCCAGCAGCCACTATTTTTCCGGGTGTGCCATCCCTACGTTACATAAGCACATGTTACACAATATCAGCCGTGCTGTGGCCAACACAATCACAGGGAAAATCCACCTATCCAAATGTTAGGTGTTGAGTTTCCCCCACTGCACATGGGGAATCTCAAGCCATGTCCTCTGCGGTCTCCCATTCCTCTGCGGCCGCAGAGATTCCTACTCAGCAGAGACATCGGTCCAGGTATCTTGCCCAGGCTAATGCTAGGCATCTGGTTGCTCCTTCAGGCTCGGCTGTAACACCATGCTTGAGTCAGCAACAAGCAGATGCTCCAGGGACTAAATCCGGTATTTAGCCTACTGAGTATGCCCATGGGATGACCTCTCATTGGAGGTCGGAGGTCACATGCGCAGGTCCCGTTCCTGCTCTGATTAGTCCACTACTGGGAAGGTCCCAGAAGGACGCATTGGCCATGCGCTAGTATAGACTCTTGTGGCTTATGGTGTGTATGATGATGTATGTTTGTTACTGTGAATGACTCATTATGAAACCCCTACCCTTGGTTGTGTATGTTGTTAGGGTCTAGTGGTTAGTCAGCGCCTGTCAGTGGCTAGGCTATATGCCACAGCGCATCTCAGTCCTCTGCACTTGCTAGCATCCGACTGTGCCTCCCTGCTCATGGCACTGTCGTACCTCGCCAGGTAGCAGTAGCCGCCAGTGCGGTGCAGTGTGCAACTCTAGTGCTTTCCGCCCCACTCTGGGTGGTTAGTGGTGTCTGCCAGAGCGGTGCAGTGCATACTGGCACGTTATCTCTCATTTGGTATCTTGCTGGCTCTGCTGCAGCAATAATAGTCTAATTCACTGCACACTCAGAGGGATTTATGCAAACAAGTGCTCATTTTATTGTATACAAAACATGTGGGAGCCAAACAAGAATATATAGCACGAAGTAGAAGCGATATAATTAACACGACGTTTCGGCTCAGTCCGAGCCTTTATCACTTTTATCGCTGCAAATAAAAAGAAATCCATCAGAAATTGTTAACATAGAGAGAAGAGATTACAGCACCATACAAAATCCAAAATAATCCCAATATATTACAGTAGTAAAAATATATACAAGATATATACAAATATACATTATGATAGTACATGGAAAATATGGATATACAAGAAGACAAGGCTCAGTAAACTAGCACCATCTTAGGTAGAATAGGAGAAAAGGGATTACCTGAATTGAAATTCGGATCTTTGAATAAAGAGGAATAGAACTCCCAAGAGAATAGCCCAAGAAAGATGGCTGAAAGGAATTGTCAAAATCATGGTTAGTAGATTCATATGTGTAAATATCCTACTGTCTCTAGAAGGTCATACAAGCCATCAGCATAAGGGGAGTATAGTGTGTTGCTATAATGCAAATGTGCTATAGAGGGGATGTGATAAGTTGATCCCTATAATGGGCAATATCTAGTCCATGATGTCCATAAAATTCTAAGTACGCAATATAATGTGTAGTGTGATACAGCACCTAAGGAAATGAAAGTTGCTACATGCATGTTTAAATGGTAGCACTGCTCCCATGGGATGACATGTGCTATATATAGTGTACCTTATTTGCTGACAGTTGGTTGCTAGAGCGTCCCTACATAGCGCTATCAAAAAAGGGGGACCTGTGTACAATACCTGTTGATAGGGTGCTATACAGCGGCGCTCCCACGCCTAGCTGCAATGGCGTCATGCTATGTCCATCAGGGTTAGGTGGTATTTATATGAGAACCCGGTGGCAGCGCGTGACCGGAAGTGAAACCTCTGAACCGGAAGTGACGTCGCACTGTCTTAATGTAAGACATGCTCTGCGCATGTCTAAGGACCATACCCTTGACCTGTATGTACACAGCGGTTGCCATGGTGATATGCAAAGAGGGGTGATGTTAACATTATGTGTAGGATCTACACTAAATGGATATAACATTAAAAAGATGCGGTAATAAGTAAAAAATGCATGGGTGTAATTAATGAGGCATCTGGACACATGAAAAAGGTAAAAAATAATGATAATAAACTAAAAATAAAAATAAAAAATAAAAAGGAAAAATAGAAGATGGTAAACGGAGGTAAATGGGCGAAAAGTAAGCAAAAACACTATAGGCTCGTGTAAAATACCTTATGCATGCATTTGCATGGACACACATACATACATATATACTGTATATATACATATATATATATATACATATACATACACCTACATGGCGGGTAGATGGAGGGAGTAAATAACTCAATTTGAGACAGAGTCCAGTGGGCGGAGCAAACTCACCTAGGGTTATAGTGTACTAACGAGTCTGCAAAATAACAGAAAAAAGGTTATTAGTCATTATATAAGCCAGTCTATTTCTCTATTAAGCCCTCTAGGGGCTAAAGTGTCCAGCTTATGTATCCAGTATGTTTCCCTCTCTCTTAATAATTTAATATGATCACCACCCCTCCTTGGACGAGGTACATGTTCAATCACCTGATATTTCAACTGTGCAACTGAATGTCGGTATTTAGTGAAGTGTTCAGGCAGGGGTAACCAGTTTTTTTGACATCTTATTGTTGACTTGTGGCTGGCAATACGGTCCTTAACATGTTGGGTTGTTTCCCCTACATAGAGGAGGCCACATGGGCATTTCACCAAGTAAACCACAAAGTTCGAATCACACGTATAGTAGCCCCGTATCGGGAAAGACTTGCCTGTCCTTGGATGTGTGATATTGTCTGACCTGATCACATTCGAACAGGCTGCACAGTTAAGGCAGGGAAATGTGCCACAGCGACGAGGGGCGAGTAACCTCTGGGTAGTAGTAGAAACTTTACTGCCTATGTCAGCCCTTACCACCTTGTCACGAACATTAGTGGGACGTTTTGTACAAACTAATACCAGGGCCTCAAAGGAACTGATATCCGGGTAAGCCTTAAAAAGGAGAGGCCAGTGTTTCTTGATAATAGAGTATACTTTCGGCATCAGCGTATGAAAGGTGTGAACAAATGGAATCCTTTCTCTAGAGAATGTTGTGGGTGGAGGGGATGGAGGAGTTAGTACCCGATGTTTTTCAACCTCAAGCAACTTCGATGGATACCGTATGTCCTTAAATTTCTTAGCCATTGTATCTAGTCTCTCATTGCGGACGTCCCGATCCGATACAATACGTGCTACTCTGTTGAACTGTGAACGTGGTAGACTGTTCTTAGTGGCCTTTGGGTGACAACTCGAGTAATGCAACAGACTGTTGCTATCAGTAGGTTTACAGTATAGGTCCGTTGAGAGAGTACCCTCGCTATCCTGTAAAACTCTTGTATCTAAAAAAGGAACTTATTCCATACTGAAATGTAGCGTGAATTGTAGCTCTGGATAAATGGAATTGAGATATAGATAGAAATCCTGCAATGATGATGCCGTTCCTGTCCAGACGAAGAAGATATCATCGATATAACGGTGATATTCGGTAGCATATTGTAAAAAAAGGGTATTGCAGAAAACATGATTAATCCCAAAATGGTTCATATAGGCGTTAGCATAGGCCGGTGCTATGTTCGCGCCCATTGCAGTCCCGCACCTCTGTATATAGTAGGTGTCCTCATATAAGAAGTAGTTTTCATGTAATACTAGTTTAAGTAGGTCTATACACAACTGTATGGAAAATGTGGACAAGTCTGAGGAATTAAGTAGAAATCTTGCGGCTTCAATCCCTTTATCATGGGTGATCGAGGTGTATAGGCTATTGACATCAAGGGTGGTAAGGATACTACCCGGGGGTACTTTGCCCAATTTTTTAATGATTTTCAAAAAATGTCCCATGTCTAAGAGGAAAGACCTTGTCTGTTTGACTAGAGGTGTGAATATTATCTCAAGAAAAATGGATAGTGGAGATAGAACCGAATCCGTAGATGCAACAATCGGTCTGCCTGGTGGATTTTGTAAAGACTTATGTATCTTGGGTAGTACATAAAAAACCGGTGTAATTGGATGAGGGTTCACAAGAAAACTGGCGGTTTTTTGGTCAATTGTATGGCGATCTAGATATGTTTTGGTTAAATCTTTGATTTTATGAGTAATAGCGGAAACCGGATCCCTGGGGATAATCCCATATGTGTTGGTGTCAGACAACTGTCTATAAACTTCCTTATTGTAATCAGTGTAATTCATAACCACTAAAGCACCGCCTTTATCGGCCGGTTTGATTATGATGTCCCTATTATTGTGAATGGAATTAAGAGCTTGTTTTTCAGCAGGTGACAGATTAGAGTGAGTAGGGAAAAGACCGAGTTGTGCCTGATGGGAAAGCACACTCCCATTCCCACTCCCACACTCCTCACGGTCTACCAGCGAAATGAATGTCTCCGCCGCATGGTATGTGTTCGGAGGACAGAATTTACTCGGGTTACGAAGACCAAGTGCAGAGATAGACAATTCAGGAACCTGAGTATCACAAGGTATTGGAGTCCCCTCATCCATAGGGTTATGAGACAAGCCAAAATGAGTTTTAAGTCTAATAGTACGATAAAATCGCTTGAGATCTTTCTCAAGTTGGAACGAGTCCCACTTAGGAGTGGGACAAAAGGAAAGTCCCTTCTGCAACACAGAGAGCTCCGACGGGGAGAGGAGATAGTCCGAAATGTTAATCACCAGGTCTGATGCTACATCCGTCGTCTCACCTGTGAGCGGGTTGCCATCCTTTCTCCTGCCTCGCCTGGTGGGTCTGTGGTTCGCTGATCTCCCCTGCGGCCTCTTCCTAAAAAACGTTGTCTGCCAGAGTTTATGGAGGAGTCGCTTCCGGAACTGAAGGACCCGTTTCTCCGTTGGTAATAGGGTCTGCGCCAGGGGCCCATAGTAGCGGATGTATCGTTCCATTTGTATACTCTGTTCATAGAATAGTCGTCTGAGTCACGCTGAAATTTCTGCCTCTTCCGTTCCTGTAGAGACTTTTGGTGTTCAGACAGGATTTTCTCGGTTTTGGTTTTCAGAGATGCCCACTCCGTTGAAGAAATAGAGGTGGAAAGTTGCGCTTCAATAGCCTGTATATTTTGCTTAGTTTCCACTATGGCCCTCTGGAGATATTCCACAGTCAATATAATAATGTCTAAGGAACATTTATTTAGTATCTTTTTATATTTCTCACAATACTCTGAATTATCAGAGAAGAAAGTAGGGCGGAGATTACTCCTGAGACCCCTTGGAATCTTATTCTGTCTATGGTATTCTGCCAATGTAGTACACTGTAAAACATAAGAGATCAATTTACGTTTTGCTTTTTCGTAATCTCGAGTCCTAAGTTCTTGGACTGGAGTTCTCAAAAATTCATTGGAGCTAGTAACTTGAGCCAAAATATTAGTGCTAGTAGCCAAGTCATAAGCAAAAGTGTCAGTAGACATATAGAGATAGGGAAATGACTGGTGCAAACGCCAATATGACAAACGTAACCAGGAGGTTAGCGTGCACTCAAGTCCAATAGCGAGGTGCAGGTGTAACTGACCAGTAGGTCCTATTACCAATAATAGTCTAATTCACCGGACACTCACCGCACTGCACTTCGAACTTTGTGGTTTACTTGGTGAAATGCCCATGTGGCCTCCTCTATGTAGGGGAAACAACCCAACATGTTAAGGACCGTATTGCCAGCCACAAGTCAACAATAAGATGTCAAAAAAACTGGTTACCCCTGCCTGAACACTTCACTCAATACCGACATTCAGTTGCACAGTTGAAATATCAGGTGATTGAACATGTACCTCGTCCAAGGAGGGGTGGTGATCATATTAAATTATTAAGAGAGAGGGAAACATACTGGATACATAAGCTGGACACTTTAGCCCCTAGAGGGCTTAATAGAGAAATAGACTGGCTTATATAATGACTAATAACCTTTTTTCTGTTATTTTGCAGACTCGTTAGTACACTATAACCCTAGGTGAGTTTGCTCCGCCCACTGGACTCTGTCTCAAATTGAGTTATTTACTCCCTCCATCTACCCGCCATGTAGGTGTATGTATATGTATATATATATGTATATGTATTCAAACAATGTGAAAAACATATAGCCAGCTCACCATAAAGGAGTTCCTCTTGATGCAGTAATCGGTGTTCACCCTATGCTTTGCACGGATCCAGGCAGGGAGTATGCCCCAACAAATAGAAATATAAGGAAGTTGGGATCCAGCAAAAGGATGAAAGTTCACCAGATTTATAAAAACTTCTTCTTTATTAATCCATTATATCATAAAAAGTATGAGGAATTCCAATCAATTTGTAGCATTCCAGCAAGGGACTACATGTTTCAGCACTATGTGCCTTCCTCACGGTCCTTGAAATAGGACCGTGAGGAAGGCACATAGTGCTGAAACATGTAGTCCCTTGCTGGAATGCTACAAATTGATTGGAATTCCTCATACTTTTTATGATATAATGGATTAATAAAGAAGAAGTTTTTATAAATCTGGTGAACTTTCATCCTTTTGCTGGATCCCAATTTCCTTATATTTCTATATGTATATGTATATATATATATATGTATGTATGTGTGTCCATGCAAATGCATGCATAAGGTATTTTACACGAGCCTATAGTGTTTTTGCTTACTTTTCGCCCATTTACCTCCGTTTACCATCTTCTATTTTTATTTTTATTTTTTATTTTTATTTTTAGTTTATTATCATTATTTTTTACCTTTTTCATGTGTCCAGATGCCTCATTAATTACACCCATGCATTTTTTACTTATTACCGCATCTTTTTAATGTTATATCCATTTAGTGTAGATCCTACACATAATGTTAGCATCACCCCTCTTTGCATATCACCATGGTAACCGCTGTGCACATACAGCTCAAGGGTATAGTCCTTAGACATGCGCAGTGCTTACATTAAGACAGCGCGACGTCACTTCCGGTTCAGAGGTTTCACTTCCGGTCGCGCGCTGCCACCGGGTTCTCATATAAATACCACCTAACCCTGATGGACATAGCATGACGCCATTGCAGCTAGGCGTGGGAGCGCCGCTGTATAGCACCCTATCAACAGGTATTGTACACAGGTCCCCCTTTTTTGATAGCGCTATGTAGGGACGCTCTAGCAACCAACTGTCAGCAAATAAGGTACACTATATATAGCACATGTCATCCCATGGGAGCAGTGCTACCATTTAAACATGCATGTAGCAACTTTCATTTCCTTAGGTGCTGTATCACACTACACATTATATTGCGTACTTAGAATTTTATGGACATCATGGACTAGATATTGCCCATTATAGGGATCAACTTATCACATCCCCTCTATAGCACATTTGTATTATAGCAACACACTATACTCCCCTTATGCTGATGGCTTGTATGACCTTCTAGAGACAGTAGGATATTTACACATATGAATCTACTAATCATGATTTTGACAATTCCTTTCAGCCATCTTTCTTGGGCTATTCTCTTGGGAGTTCTATTCCTCTTTATTCAAAGATCCGAATTTCAATTCAGGAAATCCCTTTTCTCCTATTCTACCTAAGATGGTGCTAGTTTACTGAGCCTTGTCTTCTTGTATATCCATGTTTTCCATGTACTATCATAATGTATATTTGTATATATCTTGTATATATTTTTACTACTGTAATATATTGGGATTATTTTGGATTTTGTATGGTGTTGTAATCTCTTCTCTCTATGTTTACATTTTCTGATGGATTTCTTTTTATTTGCAGCGATAAAAGTGATAAAGGCTCGGACTGAGCCGAAACGTCGTGTTAATTATATCGCTTCTAATTCGTGCTATATATTCTTGTTTGGCTCCCACATGTTTTGTATACAATAAAATGAGCACTTGTTTGCATAAATCCCTCTGAGTGTGCGGTGAATTAGACTATTATTGGTAATAGGACCTACTGGTCCGTTACACCTGCACCTCGCTATTGGACTTGAGTGCACGCTAACCTCCTGGCTCTGCTGCAGCGGCGCCGAGCGCTAGTGGACAAGAGGGACTCTAACCCCATGTCCTTGGTGCGGAGTCCTGTGTCTGTATACTAGAGCTCATCCGGCCGAGCTCTACATTGTGCGGCACTGCGGTTCTGTGAATTAACAGAAATCACTCCTGTACACACTGAGTGACGCTAACCCGCGTGTGTTCATTTATTATTTGCCGTACAGTCTCCGCCATTACTTAGCAGCAGTATTCCATCTCTGCACGGTGGACCCCAGGCTACGAACGCACCTCATTATCATTTTATTATTTCGTGCATTATGCCACAAGCAGCGACTCCACAGGTACATCCAGCACCTGGAGGGCAGGTTGGTGACTCTCGAGCGCTCAACCTCCGCTGTGGATCTTACCACGGTCGCTGTTCAGGCAGCCACGGAGGCTGTCTCCCGTGTGCCCACTGCCATTCCTGTCCCGACTTTATCCCGCCTCCCGCTGCCCGAGAAGTTCTCGGGTGATAGTGCTTCTTGTAGGGGTTTCGTGAACCAATGCACTATACAGCTGGAGCTGCTGGCTGCACGATTCCCCTCCGAGCAGGCTAAGGTGGGATTTATTATTTCCCTTTTGTCGGGCAAGGCTTTGGAGTGGGCACCACTGTGGAAGCATGGTGATCATGTGGTACAGAGTGCCTCGCAGTTCTTGGGCACTCTGAAGCAGGTCTTCCTGGAACCACGAGTCACCCATGACACCGCGCTCCGGCTGCTGTCATTGTCACAGGGCTCGTCCATGATCAGCCACTTTGCCATCCAGTTCCGGACTCTGGCCTCTGAGTTGGAGTGGCCAGATAAGGTCCTCATTCCGGCATTCTGGAGAGGTTTGGCTGACCATGTGAAGGACGCCTTGGCCACCAGGGAATTCCTGCCACACTGTAGGAGCTTATCACCGTCTCCACCCTTATTGATCTTCGCTTTGCCGAGCGAAGGTTGGAGCGGTCCCAGTGTAGGCAGAGGTTTAGGTTGGCACCCAGTTTTGCTAAACCTCTGGAATCTCCCGATCGGGCGTCCAAGCGTCAGGGGGCTTCCTGTTATGAATGGGTCACCGAGGAGAAAAAGGCAAAACAAGCTAAGCCACAGAAAACCAGAGTAGTTGGTAACTATGCAGATTGCAGATCCCTGATCTTACCACACAACTAGCAGTAGCCGTGGAGCATGCCTACAATGAACCTAGACGCCTCGTCACGGCCGGAGGACTACATAAGCCTAAAGCAAGAAAAGGGAAAACTACCTGCCCCAGAGCAGACACCAAAGGAATAGAAAGCCCCCACACATGTATTGACAGTGAAACAAGATGAAGGCACAAACACAGGCAGGAAAATAGGCTGAGCAAATGATGGGGCCCAAACTAACTAGACAGGAAAGGAAAGGGAAGACACTGTCTGCAACCTGCAAAAAACCCTACAAAAATAATGTCCAACACTTCTGATAGCAAAATTAACCCTGAAGTCACTAGACTTCTCCCACTATATCAGCACTCTGAAATATTCTGAGACAGAGCAAAAAGAGACAGAACTAGTAAGGGACAAAAAGCCAATTGGCAAAATACTGATAAATAAGAGTGGAAATTCAGCTCAGCCCCCAGCCGAGGCTGGCAGACCACACAAAAAACTGAATAGACCAACAAAATCAAGTATGAACATTAGCAGAAAAACTTAGCTTTAGATGACTGGAACAAAGCTGAAAACCAAGAGCTGACAAGCCAGAAGGAATCACCAGCAACTGAATAGGGCGTCGGCTGCCTTAAATCCAATCTGAGAATCCTGAGATCCAATCGTCATCCTCATTCTCTGGTGGCAGATCTCCACCGATCAAACCAGCCGCACCACCTCCCGACACCACCAGAGGGAGTCCAGAAGGGGAACCAGAGAATGAACTCACAACTGCTTCCCGTGAGGGATCCAGGCCCAGGTCCGCTTGAGCTCCTGTGATCTGTCATGTTTGCCGGCAGTCCGGTCACCTTGCCAACCGGTGCCCGCAGCGGTTGGGAAAACGCTCATGTCTAGTGGCCGTAGGAGGCGGCTCACTAGAATCAGCGGCATTTTCTCCAAGCTGTCCTTTAAGGGGACACTTGAGTTTGGTTCTTCCACTCTGGCGGTGGAGGTTTGCGTGGATTCCGGAGCAGAGGGCAATTTTATGTTGTCTTCCTTCGCTCAACGGCACGCAATACCCCTGGTTATGATATCTAAACCAGTCACCGTCAGAGTGGTGAACGGCGCAACTCTACCCTCACAGATTACCCACTAGACAGCCCCCTTGTTACTCTCAGTGTCTCCATCTCATCAGGAGATGATATCCCTCCTCGTCATGCCCTAGGATGTCAACCAGGTTCTTCTAGGGGTCCCCTGGTTGCGGTATCACTCTCCCCATATAGAGTGGTCCTTGCGAAGGATTCTTGGGTGGAGTAAATCATGTGAGGGTAGATGTCAGAGGGAGTGCATTCAGGCTGCCTCCACCGAGGTCCCCGCAGATCTCTCCTTGCTCCCCACACACTATCATCAGTATGCAGACGTGTCCTCCAAAAAGGCGGTGGAGACCCTTCCACCGCATCGCCCCTATGACTGTCCTATTGACCTCTTGCAGGGTGTTGAGCCTCCCCAGGGTCAAGTCTACCCCTTGTCTCTCCTGGAGACAGAGGCCATGTCTAAATACATCAGGGAGAATCTGGCAAGAGGATTCATTAGGAAGTCAGTATCACCAGCGGGGGCGGGATTCTTCTTTGTCCAGAAAAAGAATGGAGAACTGCGTCCCTGCATCGATTACAGGGGTCTTAACGCCATCACAGTTAAGAACAAATATCCTCTGCCCCTGATATCGGAACTGTTCGATAGATTACGGTGAGCGAGAGTTTTCACCAAATTAGATCTGCGGGGGGCCTATAACCTGATACGCATCTGTAAGGGGGAGGAATGGAAGACTGCATTTAACACCAGGGATGGGCACTATGAATACCTGGTGATGCCCTTCGGGCTCTGTAATGCCCTGGCCATCTTCCAAGACTTTGTGAACGATATCTTCCGGGATATGCTTACCACCTTGGTAGTAGTCTATCTGGATGATATACTCATCTACTCTCCAGATATTGACTCCCACCGTAGAGACTTTGCAAAGTCTTCGACCTCCTGCGGGCAAACTCCCTCTATGCAAAGTTAGAGAAGTGTGTGTTTGAGCAGGAGTCCTTGCTTTCCTGGACTATATCATCTCCGCCCAGGGATCGGCCATGGATCCTGCCAAACTACAGGCGGTGATGGATTGGCAGGAGCCCATTCTCTTAAAGCGGTGCAGCGCTTTATGGGGTTCATAAATTACTATCGACAATTTATTCCTCACTTCTCGACTTTGGTAGCTCCTTGGTGGCCTTCTCCAAGAAGGGAACGAATCCCAAGTTATGGTCAGAACCTGTCTCCAAGGCCTTCTCCTCCATTAAGTCCCATTTCGCTAGCGCCCCCATTCTACATCGCCCCGATGTAGATAAACCCTTCATTCTGGAGGTAGATGCCTCTTCCGTCGGTGCTGGAGCGGTCCTGTTCCAGAAGGACCCACAAGGTTGGAAGCACCCATGCTTCTTTTTCTCCAAGACCTTCACACCGGCGAAGAGGAATTATTCCATCGGGGACAGGGAGTTGCTAGCGATGAAGTTAGCCTTTTCAGAGTGGATACACCTCCTGGAGGGGACTCGCCACCCTTTCCAGGTGTTCACTGACCATAAGAACTTGATATATTTGCAGACGGCCCAGCGGCTGAACTCTCACCAGGCCAGATGGTCCCTGTTCTTCTCCCAGTTCCACTTTACCCTACATTTTCTCTCCGGGGAGAAGAACGTCCGAGCCGATGCTCTCTCCCACTACATGGTGTCATTGGAGGAGGAGCCTCGGCTGATTGTCCCTTCCGAGAGCCTGAGGACCCTGGCTCCGGTTGCTCTTGAGTCTGTACCTCTGGGCAAGACATTTGTCCCTGCCCGTCTGCGACCGGAGGTCCTCACTTGGGCTCACTCGTCCAGGGTGGGTCGAAATTTTGGGACAAAATGGACCTCTGAGCTTCTGGCGAGGACGTACTGGTGGCCGCATATGGCCCATGACGTCAGGAACTATATTCAGGCGTGTGTCTCCTGCGCCCAGAATACGTCCCCTCGGCAATGGCATGCTGGGCTACTTCACCCCCTGCAGGTGGCGGACAAGCCCAGGGAGATGGTCGGCATGGACTTTGTGGTGGGTCTGCTCAAGTCAAGGGGCAGCACGGTTATCTGGGTTGTCACCCACCATTTCTCCAAAATGGTGCATCTGGTGCCTCTCACGAGGTTACCTTCTGCACGGGGTCTGGCAGTGCTGTGTATTAAACATATCTTTTGCCTTCATGGTATGCCGGATAAGGTAGTCAGTGACCGGGACCCCCAGTTTGCGTCTCGGTTCTGGAGAGAACTCTGTAGTCTCCTCAGCATTGAGCTTAATCTCTTCTCAGCCTATCATCCTGAGACGAACGGGTTGGTAGAGAGGGCCAACCAGACCCTGGTCACATATCTACAGCACTTTCTCTCGGCAAGGCAGGATGACTGCTACCATGGGCGGAGTTTGCGTTGAACAACACTGTGGCCGATTCCACCGGTCAGACCCCATTCCTCCTCAATTATGGCCAGCATCCTCGCGTCCCTGTTCCCATGCCAGTGTCTTCCACCGATTCTAGGGTGCCAGACTGGGTGGTGGAGGCACATGATGTTTTTGACCGCACTCAGGATGCCATCCGGGCCTCCAAGGAGAGAATGAGGGCCTCTGCCGACGAACACCGGTTCCCCGATCCGACCTTCTCCCCTGGCGACTTAGTGTGGCTCTCCGCCCATTACATCAGGCTGCGGGTCGAGTCCACTAAGTTCGCACCTCGCTACATTGGTCCTTTCAAGGTCCTCGAACAGGTCAACCCTGTAGTCTACTGGCTGGCCCTTCCCCCACTCCTGGGTATCACTGATACCTTCCACGTTTCTCTCCTTAAGCCCATTCACGTCCCGGTTCTCCGAGTCATCTGCCGGGACATCAAGCTTGTCCTCGGATGAGTTTGAGGTGAACACCATTGTGGGCTGCAAGGTAGTACGTGGAAAAAACTATTATCTGGTGGATTGGAGGGGCTATGGCCCAGAGGATCGGACCTGGGAGCCAGTGGAGAACATTCGCGCTCCCCTACTCATTGCGGCCTTTGAGCGTAGTGAGGCTCAGGGGCTAATGTTAGGCATCAAGTTTCTCCCACTGCATAGGGGGAATCTCAAGCCATGTCCTCTGCGGCTGTAGAGATTCCTGCTCAGCAGAGACGTCAGTCCAGGCGTCTTGCCCAGGCTAATGCTAGGCATCTGGTTGCTCCTTCAGGCTCTGCTGTAACACCATGCTTGAGTAAGCAGCAAGCAGACGCTCCAGGGACTAAGTGCTGTATTTTGCCTACTGAGCATGCCCATGGGACGGCCTCTCATTGGAGGTCGGAGGTCATATGCGCAGGTCCCATTCCTGCTCTGATTGGTCCACTACTGGGAAGGTCCCGGAAGGACGCCGCTATAAAAGAGTCACATGGCCACTCGTCCATGCGCTAGTATAGACTCTTGTGGCTTATGGTGTGTATGATGACTGATGCTTGTTACCGTGAATGACTTATGAAACCCCTACCTTTGGTTGTGTATGTTGTTAGGGTCTGGTGGTTAGAGTCAGCGCCTGTCAGTGGCTAGGCTATATGCCACAGTGCATCTCAGTCCTCTGCACTTTCTAGTGTCCGACTGTGCCTCCCCGCTCAGGGCACTGTTGTACCGCGCCAGGTAGCAGTAGCCGCCAGTGCGGCGCCGTGCGCAACTCTAGCGCTTTCCTCCCCTCTCTGGGTGGTTAGTGGCGTCCGCCAGAGCGGTGCAGTGCACACTGGTGCGTTATCTCTCATTTGGTCTCTTGCTGGCTCCGCTGCAGCGACGCCGATCGCTAGTGGACTAGAGGGACTCTAACCCCATGTCCTTGGGGCGGAGTCCTGTGTCTGTATACTAGCGCTCATCCAGCCAAGCTCTGTGAATTTAACAGGCTTTGACATCAACATTGTGCGGCACCGCGGTTCTGTGAATTAACAGAACTCGCTCCTGTACACACCGGGTGACGCTAACCCATGTGTGTTCATTTATTATTTGCCATACAGTCTTCGCCATTACTTAGCAGCAGTATTCCATCTCTGCATAGTGGACCCTAGGCTGCGAACGCACCTCATTAGCATTTTATTATTTGGTGCGTTCCGCCAGCCTAACATCCAAAGACATGTGAACAAGTTCTTGTGGACAGAGATGCTACAATTCCCAGATGCACACTGGGTTACTCTGGTGGAGTCTGGGACAGAGTCAAACACTGTGACATCACACATCTTACCCATACCAAGAATAGCGGGCCAAACTTCCATCATGTTTTCAGTCTCCTTGTATTCCAGTTCCTGTCTCTCCTCCTCATCCTCAGTGGAACTAGCCTTCCATTCACTCCCCAGTTGGGAAATCTGCAGCACTGCCTTAGTGAAATGGCTGCACGCTCTGCTGAAGCTCATCTGTTTAGGTGATAAATCTCACAATGCCGCAGAGCTGGTGAAAGAGATAAAAGAACAGACCAATCAGTGTCTCTCCCTGCTGAACTTCCAACCAGGTCTGGTTGTGTGTGATAATGGGCGTAACATGACTGGAGCTTTTGTGTTTTTGTTTTTCACTCCCCTTCTTCCCAGAGCCAAAACTTTTTTATTTAGGTTCTTTTTTTATCTAAGTGGTGAAAAAAAATTCCAAACTTTGCTAAAAAAAAAAAATTGTGCCATTATTCGAGACCCATACCGTCTCCATTTTTCATGATTTCGGTTTGAGTGATTGCTTATTTTTTGTGCTCCAATCTGACATTTTTAATTATGCCATTTTGGTGCACATACATTTTCCTTTGATTGCCCACTATTGCATTTTAATTCAATGTCATGGAGACCAAAAAAAACGTAATTCTGGCATTTTGATTTTTTTCTCGCTACGCCATTTAGCGATCAGGTTAATCTTTTTTTATTGATAGATCGGGCGATTCTGAACGTGGCGAAACCAAATATGTGTATGCTTGATTTTTTTATTTTTTTTTAAATTGGGCAAAAGGGGGTGATTTAAACTTTCATTTTTTTATATTTTTAAAACTATTTTTCTTTAACTTTTGGCATGCTTCAATAGCCTCCATGGTCAGCTCTGCTACATAGGGTGGCCCTCATAGCAATCTGGCATCAACAACCATAGAGGTCTCAAGGAGACCTCTGGTCACCGCAGGTCTCCGGTGAGCGTATTTCCAGCCGGATGGCTGGAAGTGCTTTTTAAATGCCGCTGGTAAACTGTTTAACAGCGGCATTTAACTAGTTAATAGCTGCAGGCGGGTCACGATTCTGCCTGCGGCTATTGCGGGAACATGTCAGCTGTTCAAAACAGCTGACATGTTCCGTCTTTGAGGTGGGATCACCACCGTAGCCCATATCAAAGAAGGGGATACTGCCATCGGACATACTAAACCCTCCGATGGCAGTAAGGGGTTAAAGCTCGGCAAGCTGGTACACGTTCCAAGCATGGCCCACGTGCTGAACTTGGTTGTACAGTGGTTTTTAAAAATATAACCCGACTTGCCGGACCTACTTGCCAAGGTACGCCGTGTCAGCGCACATTTCTGAAAGATACATTCTGCCTGGTTGTGTAGTTTCCAGAAGAAATGAATAGGCTTGTGCAAATTGGACAATGGCACGCCTGTCTCTGACTTGAGGAGGCTGCTTCCAAGTAAAATGAGGCTTTTACATGTTCCTAGCATGGGTTTCAAGCCTGACAGGCTAACCACAATACAGACCTTGCATATGTAAGAAGATGAGCGGAGACTGTCAGCGGTGTCCGGTGCCCTTTAAGGCCGAAACTATTGGGACTGTCACCACTGTTGGTGGGGGAGGTTTCTTCTAGGAGGGAGAGACCTTTCTGTCAGACAGCAGGGGCCGCGGGGTATATAAGGAGACCTGAGTCCGGGAATGGGTCAGACTTGGCGGGAAAAAGACAGGGGATGTTGACTCCTCCGCTGCTCACGCTGACAACTCCATGTCACCCAACCCTCAGCGTGCTGACCTAAAGACTTCCTTTGATGCTATTAATTTACCATCTGGACCCGTAATTACAGATATTCTTTTTGTGACTGTGATAGAGGATAAACTGCCTAGAGACTATTCTGAAAGACCGCCCATGGCTGCAGACTGTAAGTGTGCCCATGTCTCATGTCTGGCGCCATTTTTGAGGAATCCACCTAAAAGACTGTTTCCACATTCCAACACACTCGTCAAGCAGGACCGAATCTGTCAGCACCATTGGGAGACAGTGCTTCTTGTACCTCCATAGCAGAGCCAGAGACTTTGCCCACGATTTGCGACGCCGACGGGAGATTTTCCAGCCTTTCCCCTGCAAGAACTGCAAGCGATAAGTTACAGTACCAGGTTTGTTTATCTCTTATTCCAGAGCATTGTATTTGTATGTGATTTCCTCTGCTCTTTACTGGTCTTGCCTCCCTGCGATGAGTATTACTTGTTACTTTCCTGTTCAGTAAACCCTTGCTAACCCCTTCTCTGTCTCCAGCTATTCACTGCATCCAACGGACCTCTTTACACATACACTGTATTCAGAATGTAATTCTAATGCTTTTGGTGTCTGGTAGAATCCAATTTACTGACCTTGATCATACAGCTCCCCCAACTCCTGCATTATATTCACTTTACAGCAGCTTCACCCACTGTGACAGTGGCTCAATTGGGATCCAGTGGCCAAAATAAACTGTAAAGCTCACAAAACTCAGGTTTCACGGCACCTGCAGGACCTCTGAAAATGTTATGTGGGGGCCACACAATGACATGAAGGTGGACGTGGTAGTGGTGGCAGGCGAAGCCCAAAATTCAAATGGGCATGTTTTATCTGGCATTGTAAAGTGATGTGGAATATGTATTCCACTATCTAGCTAACAATTTGGAATGAGGGAGGGACCTTCCAAATGTAGGAGTGAGAGCTTTCACAAATGTTAATGGAAAAAAAAGCCAAAATGCTCTGTGTGAAGGAGAGTTATAATTTTTTAATTATTCTTTTACATTTTTATTTTGTGTTATAAACATGTTATTTGAAGGAAAAAAATGTTTCTTAGCATTTTTCCCTGTAAAAAAAATTTAGGTTTGGTTTGGTAGGTCTTCTTATAAATCCGTAAAACCGGCGCAATAGTCTGACAACATTTTTCCCAGATACCATATGTGAGTCAGAAAGGCATGCAGGCATCTTCTTCAAGCTGGTCCCATTTAGTTTTAGCTCTTTCACATCCATTTCAGCTTTTTACCCAGGCCCCGAGACTTGTTTGTTGGATCCAGCAGAAAAATATTCTGCTTTTCCATTGAATTGCATTGGATTAGTTATTTGGATATTAGAAATTATTTGTGCCGACTTTCCCGAAACCAAATATTTCACTATTCTCTCATCACTAGTTATGACTGAAATGTCTGTTTGTAATTCATATGCAACAGGAAAGATACAAGCTACACCATATCACTGATCAATCACACTGAGCCTGTCACTGCTGCTACTGCCATCTTTCCTACCTCTCTCTCCTTTATCACTTGAATTCTGTATTATTCACAGATTTCTTCACTGCTGCAGTTGTACAACAGGTTACTGTACAATGTTTAAGGGTTTTCTGTCACGCTGCCGCTATGCAGGTAGATGCATTTCCACTAGATTGCAATAGAGTGGAGGGAGGACAGCACACAGCAGGAGCAAACCTGCAGCACAGCAGCAAGGCTACCACCAGGTGGCGGCGGAATAGTAAAACAAGCCGGGTTGATGTTAGTCTGTAGCGCAGCACCAAAGGAATAAACAAGCACAGAGTCAGAAACAAGCCAAATGGGTCAATATCGGTCAGGAGCAGATATGTCAAAAACAAGAGGCAAACAGCAGGTCAGATATCAGGGAGTCAAAACACGAGAAGGGAAACACAGAGTTGGGACGGGAAGAGGGGAATAAACAGACACGGGTACAGTCAGCAAAAGCAGCAGGACAAATTAGGGTACGCAGAGTCAGCTACACACGCAGTAGGCAGAAACTATAACTGACACTGCCTGAAGGATGCAGTGGAGAGAAATAGCCGACTTGATGCCAGAACGAGGCAGAGTAAAGTTAACCCCTGACATGATCAGACCGGGAAAGACAGACAGGATACAAAACCCTGCCTGGATCATGACATTTCTCTTCCTATTTTCATTGCTGAGCTGTGATCTCTGACACCCTCTTTTAATATTAAACATCCCAAAACTGACAGATAAGGTTTTATATAGGCTACAATATTCCCTTATGTTTGGCAGCGATACTCCATGTGATGTGATAGCTTCAATACATTATGGGGAAGCCTGTGCGCTCACGTCTGAGGTTATAACTAGAAGTAAGTAGATTGCTTCGCGCAGTGCCAATAATGTCTATAAAGCGCCATGGAATTAATGATGTTATATAAGTGAGTAAAATAAATAAATAAACCCTGGTCCACTGTCTGGCCATGGAGAGGAACTGGGTAAATTTCCTTACACTCCTGTAATGTTAGTAAAAAATATATGAGAAAAAACAGCGAAAAATTTACAAAATTACAAAAATAATTTTACTGAAGTATATCAGGAATATAAAAGAAAGGTGGGGTAAGAGTCAATAATGACCATGAAAAGCACATGGGCAAAAACATGGGGCATACCGACGATACATGGACAGAGGGATATGTATAGTATTATTAATGCATAATATAAAATTTAAGTATTCAACATTATCCCATATTGTTGTAAGGCAGCCAGTCATGGTGTACTAAATAGGAACATGGATATAGCTATCCCAAGTGGTAGAACCTGCCAAGGACGCGAGTCACGCGCCATGGACCCGTGAGCGCGTCACGTCTACCCTCAGTGACGCAAGCGTAGCCGCGGCAACCAAAACGCGAGGCGGCGTCGGCATGACATGACCGGTGACGTCACTGTCATGTGACCGCTCACCAGGCAACGTTTGAAGCCGAGAGCCGCCAGGCGTGTAGGAAACAGCGGCACACACGCGTGCAGGAAGGACGTGAACCGCTCAGGGGGGTTAGTCATAGGGGAAAAGAAAAATACATAAGAATAATCA
>NW_027361679.1:16207500-16340000 GCF_039654945.1 Dendrobates tinctorius | reverse complement strand
AAACTGAGTATTATCTGACAAAATTGCAGGGGTGTAAATACTTGTGGCCACAACTGTAAGATTAGGAGTTCCTGGAGTTCTATTAATGTTTCCTTACTTGCAATTGCTTTCTTGTTTTACAAGATTTTTCACATATTGCAAAGCAAGTATAGTACAAAACTTTGATTGAGCATAATTCTTTTTCTTGGAATCGTTACTTTTTTTTCTTTTTTAATTCTTCACTTCTGAGCACAGATGACGACCTTCTGACAACCTTCAATTGTTTTGGGTTTGTATCTGGACAACTGGAAAAAATAGAACTTCAAATAGATTAAATACCCCATGAAAGTCTGCTGTCAGGTATGGACTTACGGAATATATGTCACTAAACGGACGGTTATGGAAGACATACAATGGCATTTGTTACAAAGCTGCTGTTTTAAAAATATATTTAATGAATGATTATTTTTGTGGTGGCCCACTGTATAGGAAAGCACATTCTGTTGGACATCTTTATATGGCTGAAAAAAGATCTATCAGTCAAGGACAGACATACCATTGGTGCAATCTATTCAGCTTCACAAGAGCCCAAGAGCTAAAAGGGCCACTGCTACTTTTAAAACAGGTGGAACAGTGTACTATGATGAGCTACAAGACTGAAATGGGTCCATAAATATTACATTTGGACAGGGGCCCTCCTCTATCTATCTCCATTCCTGATATTAATGTTTGCTTGACACAGGCTAAAAGGACACTCTTTGGGACTCCCGTGATATTTTTTAATGCCTATGCTAGGACCTTTTCCTGGTGAACATTTCTCTTGCAGTGCTCAAATGCAGTGCACCTAGCCCAGGGGCGGACACTGACAGCTTGGGGCACATATGCAAGTAATGTGTCTGGGCCCCTCTCCTTCTATGGTGACAAAGCTACATACACTTCCGTTCAAAAGTTTAGGGTCACTTAGAAATTTCCTTATTTTTGAAAGAAAAGCACAGTTTTTTCCAATGAAGCTAACATTAAATGATTCAGAAATACACTCTATACATTGTTAATGTGGTAAATGACTATTCTAGATTCAAACATCTGGTTTGTAATGCAATGTCTTCATAGGTGTATAGAGGCCCATTTAAAACAACCATCACTCCAGTGTTCTTATGGTACTTTGTGTTTGCTAAGTGTGTAAGAAGGCTAATGGATGGTTAGAGTACCCCTGAAAACCCTTGTGCAAGTATGTTAGCACAGCTGAAAACAGTTTGGCTGATTAGAGAAGCTATAAACCTGACCTTCCTTTGAGCTAGTTGAGAATCTGGAGTATTACATTTGTTGGTTCCATTAAACTCTCAAAATGGCCAGAAAAAAAGAACTTTCATGCAAAACTCAACAGTCTATTCTTGTTCTTAGAAATTAAGACTATTTCATGCAAAAAATTGCCAAGAAACTGAAGATTTCCTACAATGGTGTGTACTACTCCCTTCAGAGGAGAGCACAAACAGGCTCTAACCAGAGTAGAAAGAGAAGTGGGATGCCACGCTGCACAACTGAGCAACAAGACAAGTACATGAGAGTCTGTAGTCTGAGAAATCGACGCCTCACAGGTCCTTAACTGGCAGCTTCATTAAATAGTACACGCAAAACGTCAGTGTCAACTGGCCTTCAGGGCAGAGTGGCAAAGAAATAGCTATATCTGAGACTGGCTAATAAAAGGAAAAGATTAATATGGGCAAAAGAACACAGACATTGGACAGAGGAAGATTGGAAAAAAGTGTTATGGACAGACGAATCCAAGTTTGAGGTGTTTGGATCACACAGAAGAACATTTGTGAGACGCAGAACAACTGAAAAGATGCTGGAAGAGTGCCTGACGCCATCTGTCAAGCATGGTGGAGGTAATGTGATGGTCTGGGGTTGCTTTGGTGCTGGTAAAGTGGGAGATTTGTACAAGGTAAAAGGGATTTTGAATGCGGAAGGCTATCACTCCATTTTGCAACACCAAGCCATATCCTGTGGATAGCTCTTGATTGGAGGCAATTTCATCCTACAACAGGACAATGACCCAAAGCACACCTACAAATTACGCAAGAACTATTTAGGGAAGAAGCAGGCAGGCGGTATTCTATCTGTAATGGGGTGACCAGCGCAGTCACCAGATCTCAACCCCATTGAGCTGTTGTGGGAGCAGCTTGACTGTATGGTACGCAAAAAGTGCCCATCAAGTCAAACCAACTTGTGGGAGGGACTTCTGGGAGCATGGAGTGAAATTTCTCCAGATTACCTCCGCAAATTAACTGCTAGAATGCCAAAGGTCTGCAATGCTGTAGTTGCTGCAAAGGAAGCATTCTTTGACGAAAGCAAAGTTTGAAGGAGAAAATTATTATTTCAAATAAAAATCTTTTTTTTTTTTTAACCTTGTCATTGTCTGGACTAGATTTTAAATTCATTTGGCTACTTATTTGATTAATAAAAGTATATATATACTAGATGGTGTCCCCATTCTAACGCATCGGGTATTGTAGAATATGTATGTATGTACACACGCGACTCCGCTACGTACACCTCGCACACATGGCTCTGGGCTCCGCACTCTACACCTCGTACACACGTGGCTCCGCTCACATTCCGTACACACACGGCTCCGCTCCGTACACCTCGTACACACACGGCTCCAGGCTCCGCACCGTACATCTCGTACACACGCGGCTCTGCTCCGCACACCTTGTAAACACACGGTTCCGCTCTGTACACCTCGTACACACATGGATCCGCTCTGTACACCTCATACACACGCAGCTCCACTCTGTACATCTTGTACACACACACAGCTCTGCTACATCCACCCTGTAACCCCCCCTGGTCCCACACATAAACTTCCCTCATCCAGCACCATGACGACCACCAGCACAGCAGAGTCCTGCAGACACCGAGGCTTCTGATCATGTGACCCCTGACTCTTCCCCTCTTTTGACCTCACAATAGGTCCTGTTCCAGAATAAAACAGCCAGTGATGACTCATTGCTGGCTGCGGTGGTTCTCTGGGAGGGTGAGGATGGGGTCGGTGCATGGGGGGTGTGGTGGCGGGTATCCCAGACAGCGTGAGTGGGTCCCCCCTGTCTCGGCAGGGCCCCGGCACTTGCCCGGGTGCACCGGGTGTTGACGGCGGCCCTGCCTCCGTTGCAGACGCGGCCAAAGCTCCCTGCTCCTCCGAGTGTCCTCCGCCAGTGCTGTGTGCCTGGTCCTCAGTCCGCTGCAGCCGGTGTGGGGGAAGGAGGGTGGCCCTGTCTAATTCTGTCTGTCTGTCTCTCTGTTTGTAATAGAAATCCCAGCCAGGCTCAACCAATCAGTGACGGGATTTCCATTACAGACAGACAAAATTAGACCATTATATAGTAGATAGCCACACACACATAAATGTATACGTATTGCATAGTCTCCTTTATTATGTATGTTGACATCCTTTATTATACAGTGCCTGCTCTACTTATGTACTGCACCATCCTTTACATATTGGATTATATAGAGCCCTGTTTTTTATTACATACCATCCTGTCTTGTTAGCTGTATAATGCAATGATGGCTGAAGGAGCATGGGAAAGCTTCTTTTCTAATGGAGGAGCTGATGGACTGGTAGTCTGGTCACTGGCTCCTCCATCAGCAGTCATTATATCTAACAAGAGAGGGGACTATGTAATAAAAGAGGGCGCTGTGAACAAAAATTAGAAGAATACACTATGTAAGAGGCAGCACTGTACAAAACAGCAGAGGAAGCTATATAATAAGGGACGGCATCATAAAAAGTGACTACACGATAAACTGATGGATGGTGCTATACATAATAAGCGAGTACACTATATACTAAGGGACTGTGTTAAGTGATAACATCTTCCTCCACCTCCCCCTGTTCCTAAATCTATTAAAAATCCTCCTTCCTCCCATCCCAATCCCCCACACCCCTCATTGTCCTCTTCCCCCCGCATCCCATTATTGTGCTTTCCCTCACCCCAATCATTGCCCTCTTCACCACCTCCATCATTGCTTTCTCCCCCACCATCTCCATCATTGCCTTCTCCCCCACCACCCCCATCATTGCCCATCACACCACCTCCATCATTTCCTCCTCCCCACCACCCCCATCATTGTCCTTTCCACCAACATTGTTCTTTCCACTACCACCACCATCATATGCTTTTTCTCCAATACCCCCTCAATTGCCCATTCCACCATCTCCATCATTGCTTTCTCCCCACCACCCCATCATTGCCCTTTCCACCACTTCAATCATTGCTTTTTCTCCCACTACCCTCATCATTGACCTCTCCATCACATCCATCATTGCCTTTTCCCTCACCACCCCATCATTGCCCTTTTCACAACCTCCGTCATTGCCTTTTCCCCACCACCTCCATCATTGCCCATTCCACCACCTCCATCATTTTCTCCTCCCACACTACCCCATCATTGCCCATTCCACCACCACCATTTCCTCCTCCCCCACCACCCCATCATTCTCCTTTTGACTGCCACCATCATTGCTTTTACCCCCACCACCCCATCATTGTCCTTTCCACTGCCACCATCATTGCCTTCTCCCCCACCACCCCATTCCACTACCTCCATTATTTCCTCCTCTCCCACCACTCCATCATTGTCCTTTCAACTGCCATCATCATTGTCTTCATTCCCACCACCCCCATCATTGCCTTCTCCCCACCACCCATCATTGCCCATTCCACCACCTCCATCATTTTTTCCTCCCCACCACCCCTATCATTGTCCTTTCTACTGCCACCATCATTGCTTTCTCCCCCTCACCACCATCATTGCCTTCTCCCCTATCACTGCCCTCTCCTCCACCTACACACAGCAACATTCACCTCTCTGCACATTCCCCCACAGCGACACACACACACACAGCACCTCTCCCCTCTCCACACACACACACACACAGCACCTCTCACCTCTTGGCACGTTCTCCCACAGCATCACCATCTCTGGCAGCTTCCTCTTTCTTGCACAGTCATGGCGCTGAATGATGATGTCATCCAGCCACGCTGCTGACTGTGTGATAGACAGGAAACGCAAGCAGGGAGCAGGACAGATTGCTGCAGCTCCGCTGCACTGCCACTTTCTTTTGCAGGCAGTGGAGCTGTAGGGATTTCTTCTTGCCCGCCGCACATGAAGACAATTTGGCCAAGGGTCCCCTGAGCCTCGGGGCCAGGTAAACAGGCCAGATTGCCCTCATCATCAGCTATCATACAGGGGATCCCTCCACCTTCGGGCCCCGGTGCAGCCACACCTGCTGCACATGCGGTATGTCCGCCAGTGACTTAGCCTCTTCTTTACAGATAGTGGGTGGCCTATCATAGTAACAGGATAGCAAGTATGGACTCGCCATGGTGCAGCCAGAGAAAGAAGGCTTGAAGATGAAATAATTCCCATCCTCTACTACTTATGTAATGCCCCAAAGTTGTTGTGTATGTGCCTTTAAGTCACATACACAACAATTGGCAGCTACCTCAATTTGTTTGCACTAGTTAATATTATCCTTTTCTAGAAAATGTGCATGAGGATTTAGTACATAGAAGTGGTATAAATATGCACAAAGTGTTGCACTTATTATGTTCTGCCATTAGGAGGTTGTAAAAAGGTCACATGATTAGACCACATGACCGTGTCCTGGACTTAGCAGTGAAGGAGGAGAAAATTTGTGCACGAGTGTAGGCGTCCCAGGGAAGCTAAAGGAGCAGGTAAGGGAGCAGTTATAGCTCCTGTATATAAGAAACCACAACCTCAATTCAAGACAGATGTATAATCAGGACTATGCATATAAGCAGAAGTTGAAGCTCAGAAGTCTCTGCACTATTATATATCTGCATTACTATACTACAAGGAAAAGTTATCAACAGTCCTTCTGGCTTCCCTGTTTTCTAGACTATTTGGAGTGCACCACATTACATCACACTACCAAGATGTAGAGGTTAATTAACTGCACCCTGGCATCACAAACTTTATTTTCTTTTATTTTTGTCACTGCCATAGCGAAGTGATAATGTCCGCAGACCACATGGTGCGTTACACATTACATATGCATGACACATTGTCCACTAGACCACTATCCTTTACTGCTGTGCCTTTTAAAGGTATTTTAAAACTAATTTACCTCTACAACTTGTAATCATGTCGCTCAATATACAATAAATGATGTGACACAATGTCATATAATTGTGGGTTTTAAGCAATCAGCAATACAGACCCTCATTAAGTGACTGAAAAACTGGAAAAATTGAGAATATTAGCCCTAGGTCATGTTAAATGCACAAAATACACTGTTTTTTTTCTGCAGCATTACTTATGCAATGGACTTCATCAGAATGCAAAACAGCATTCTGTTCAGATTACTGCATTTTTTGTTCCTTTTTTCATTCCCACTGTTTTTTAAGCCTTTTTGGTGCAGATTTGACGTGGTTGTTTTTTTAAATGCTTTCTTAGTTCTGAAGTTCTGGGATTATGCACATAACTATGCAATTGTATTTTACACATGCATTATTTTCAGATGCCCCATTATAGTTTATAGAGAACATATACACCAAAAATGAACACAATTCAACAATTCTTTGAATGTGATTTCATGAAATCTCATACCCACTATGTGTTTATTTGCCTTGATCTGTTAAAAGCAGCATATTTTCTGCATACAAAATTCAGTGTAAAAAAATGCAATTTTAAATTACATGGGAACACTAATTTGCAAGTATTTGTGAAGTATAAAGGAAATTGTTCATGGTTTTCCAAATATTTTAATAATATAAATCTGAAAATTGTGATGTGCATTTGTATGATGCTCCCTGTAGTCTGATAAACCTTAATAAAATCCTGAGTGGCCGATTGCCTCCAGAAGTAAATTGAGTTCACCTGTGTGTAATTTATTCTCAGTATAACTACAGCTGTTTTGTTGGGTTATAAAAAAAAAGTATGCCAAGATCTAAACATCTTATGGAGCAATGCATTGTATAAAATTGGAAGGCGTGTGTAACAACTCAAAACCTATCAAGACCTGACAGTCCACGTAAACTGACATCCCAAGCAAGGAGAGCACTATATAGAGAAGCAGCCAAAGAGGCCTATTGTCATTCTGGAGGAGCTGCAGAGATCTACAGCTCAGGTGGGAAAATCTGTCCAAGGGACATCTATTAGTCATATATGCTACAAATCTGACCTTTCTGGAAGAATGTAAAAAAAAGCCATAAGAAGTCCCTTTTGCAGTTTCCAAAACACATGTAGGGGCACATGTATTATGTGGAAGAAGGTGTTCTAGGCAAATGAGACTAATATAGAACTTTTTTGGTTAAATGCAAAATGCTATGTTTGGCAGAAAACTAACACTACACATTATCCTAAAAACACCA
The DNA here is from genome assembly GCF_039654945.1 of Dendrobates tinctorius. NCBI lineage: Eukaryota > Metazoa > Chordata > Amphibia > Anura > Dendrobatidae > Dendrobates > Dendrobates tinctorius. Next base: position 16,332,621 of record NW_027361679.1, on the reverse strand, counting down.
TCCCCACCTTCAAACATGGTGGTGGAAGCATCATGCTGTGAGGATGCAATTCTTCAGCAGGGATAGGGAAGCTGGTCAGAGTTGATGATTGCAATTGAGAATCTGGCAATTGTTGCTCACAGACGCTTTTCATCCAATTTCACTGAGCTAGAACTAGCATGCAAAGAAGAATGGGCATACATTTCCACCTCTAGATGTGCAAAGCTGGCAGAGACATACCCCAAAAGACATGCAGCAGTAATTGCAGCCAAAGGAGGTATTGACTCAGAGGGGCTGAAACAAATGCACCAGACAATTTTCAGATTTATACTTTTAAAATAAATAGAAAACTATGTATAATTTCCTTTACACTTCACAAATACTTGCTACTTTGTGTTGGTATATCTAATAGAATCCCATTAAAATACATTTAAGTTTATAGGTGTAATGTGAAAAAATGTGGAAAAGTTCACAAGGTATGAATACTTTTTCAAGGCACAGTATGATGCAGAACTAATCTCTAAGCATGTACAGTGGGGAAAAAAAGTATTTAGTCAGTCAGCAATAGTGCAAGTTCCACCACTTAAAAAGATGAGAGGCGTCTGTAATTTACATCATAGGTAGACCTCAACTATGGGAGACAAACTGAGAAAAAAAAATCCAGAAAATCACATTGTCTGTTTTTTTCATTTTATTTGCATATTATGGTGGAAAATAAGTATTTGGTCAGAAACAAGCAATCAAGATTTCTGGCTCTCACAGACCTGTAACTTCTTTAAGAGTCTCCTCTTTCCTCCACTCATTACCTGTAGTAATGGCACCTGTTTAAACTTGTTATCAGTATAAAAAGACACCTGTGCACACCCTCAAACAGTCTGACTCCAAACTCCACTATGGTGAAGACCAAAGAGCTGTCAAAGGACACCAGAAACAAAATTGTAGCCCTGCACCAGGCTGGGAAGACTGAATCTGCAATAGCCAACCAGCTTGGAGTGAAGAAATCAACTGTGGGAGCAATAATTAGAAAATGGAAGACATACAAGACCACTGATAATCTCCCTCGATCTGGTGCTCCACGCAAAATCCCACCCCGTGGGGTCAGAATGATCACAAGAACGTTGAGCAAAAATCCCAGAACCACGCGGGGGGACCTAGTGAATGAACTGCAGAGAGCTGGGACCAATGTAACAAGGCCTACCATAAGTAACACACTACGCCACCATGGACTCAGATCCTGCAGTGCCAGACGTGTCCCACTGCTTAAGCCTGTACATGTCCGGGCCCGTCTGAAGTTTGCTAGAGAGCATTTGGATGATCCAGAGGAGTTTTGGGAGAATGTCCTATGGTCTGATGAAACCAAACTGGAACTGTTTGGTAGAAACACAACTTGTCGTGTTTGGAGGAAAAAGAATACTAAGTTGCATCCATCAAACACCATACCTACTGTAAAGCATGGTGGTGGAAACATCATGCTTTGGGGCTGTTTCTCTGCAAAGGGGCCAGGACGACTGATCCGGGTACATGAAAGAATGAATGGGGCCATGTATCGTGAGATTTTGAGTGCAAACCTCCTTCCATCAGCAAGGGCATTGAAGATGAAACGTGGCTGGGTCTTTCAACATGACAATGATCCAAAGCACACCGCCAGGGCAACGAAGGAGTGGCTTCGTAAGAAGCATTTCAAGGTCCTGGAGTGGCCTAACCAGTCTCCAGATCTCAACCCTATAGAAAACCTTTGGAGGGAGTTGAAAGTCCGTGTTGCCAAGCGAAAAGCCAAAAACATCACTGCTCTAGAGGAGATCTGCATGGAGGAATGGGCCAACATACCAACAACAGTGTGTGGCAACCTTGTGAAGACTTACAGAAAACGTTTGACCTCTGTCATTGCCAACAAAGAATATATCACAAAGTATTGAGATGAAATTTTGTTTCTGACCAAATACTTATTTTCCACCATAATATGCAAATAAAATGAAAAAAAAAACAGACAATGTGATTTTCTGGATTTTTTTTTCTCAGTTTGTCTCCCATAGTTGAGGTCTACCTATGATGTAAATTACAGACGCCTCTCATCTTTTTAAGTGGTGGAACTTGCACTATTGCTGACTGACTAAATACTTTTTTTCCCCACTGTACTTCTATCATGGGGCAGGTGAGACAATTTCAAAATTCCCATTCTATTCTTTGTGCCAGGATAAAGAGACAAAGACAAATAATAAAGGGCATCATACGGCCACAAAAGTCAATTATGTGAACTCTCTATTTGCAAAGCTTTGTTGACATTATGTAAACTAGTTCCATATTAACTAAACGTGAACATTTAGACTGAGCTTCTACTGGTAAATTCTAATATCATATTACAGTATTTGAACCTGATCAAATTGCAAATAAACCTTCTAATGCCAACTTTTTTAAGCAGGGAATGTGTTCTGAGGCAAAGCGATAACTTAAAATCCTGGCAATTCAGTAACAGCACCACACTTCACTTTGTAATTAATCTTTTAATAATATTAGGCATTGCATGCTGATTTAACTGTATAAACATGGCAATAAATAAACCGCCGAGTCAGAAGGCACAACATCACTTTCTGCATGCCTTTCACAGTGTAACGCACCATCATTTTGGTGGGAAATTTGACATTTCAAATCGCAAAAGATATCCAGAATCAGGACCTGATGCAGAGGGGTGAGAGATCTCATCCTATTGGATGAAAGGAAGCGCTAGGTCTTGCATAAAAGGATCCTGACTGAAGACTCCATAAGGTAGGACTAAGGTTCTAATAATGGATGTGTCTTCACTTCGATCTGCGTCTGCAGAGCCCAGCACTAACCCTGACCCAATGAGTATACCTGGTAAGGGTAGGTCCTTTTGGTTCAGGATCCATCCTTATGGATTTCTTCTCTCATCTCTTCTAGGGATACAAGGATTCTGCACCAAAATCAAAGGAAAAATGTGCAAATTGCAAATGTGCCATCTGCAGTAAGAAACTCCCATCCAGCCATAAAAAAGCTTTATGTCAGCTATGTACGGAGAAAATCATCTGTAATGAAGAGCCATCCCTCATGGATGAGGTCAGAGGAATGGTGCGACAGGAAATCCAGTTGTCCCTATCTACCTTCTCCTAGTCCTTTTCAGGGGGCCCCTCTGTCCCAAAAAATAGAAAATATGCCCCTGAAGATAGCTCTGACTCAGAAGCTGAAATAATACGAGTCATACGGAGGATAATAAAAAATTCTTCTTTTTTTCTGAGGACATGGAGGAATTATTGCTTGCGGTCAGAAATGCGATGGGAGCTGAAGAGGAGAAACTGTTCCACACAGTCCAGGATGAGATGTTCGGGTGTCTGAAATCTAAAATGAAGGTGGTATTTCCCATCCATGACAATGTTCAGAATTTAATCCTGGATGAATGGGAATTCCCAGAAAGGAAGCTGAACATCCCAGGTGATCTGAAGGATCGCTTTCCCCTGGATGAACACATCTCAAAGTGCTGGACTGAAGTTCCCAAAGTGGATATCCAGGTGGCTAAGGTAGCCAAATAAACTTCCTTAACCTTCGAGGACTCCTCCCAAATTAAGGATCCACTTAACCGCAAGATGGATAGTCTATTGAGGAAGTCTTGGGAAGCATCAGTGACCTCCTTAAGGACAAATGTTGCATCCACCTGCATCACAAGAGCCCTTCTTCTCTGGTCACAACAGTTGGAAGACCATATTAAGGGAGGTACTCCTAGAGAAGATCTTCTGACCTCATTATTCCTCTTGCAGAAAGCAGCAGGATTTCTTGCAGACGCCTCTGCTGGATCGGTCTGCATTGTTGCGAGAACGTCTGTGCTCTCCAACACCACAAGAAGAGCACTGTAGTTAAAGATGTGAAGTAGAGACATCCTATCCAAGTCTAAACTATGCTCTATACTCTTCAAAGGGGAATACGTGCTTGGTTCTGCCTTGGATGAGTTGTTGGAAAAAATGGCATACAAAAAGAAAAATTTTCCTGAACCAAAATCCCTCAAAAAGAGTCAGTTTCATTCATCTCAGACGCAAACCCCTCAATACAGAGGGAAAGGTAAATTTGGAAGTTGGAGCTACCCGAAAGGAGGTAGAGGAAGAAGTATTTTTCTAAACCCATGTTCAGATAGGCAATGCCGCTGAACATGTAGAGGGCAGGATTTCAAATGGCGAGAAATAACATCAGACTGCAAAATCCTGGAGTCAGTCAGGAGAGGAATGAAGATAGAGTTTTCCTCCTTTCCCCCTCAAAGACTAGAAGTAAGATCTCTTCCGTCAACAAGGTTACAGAACATCCTGTACACAGAGCTCCAACAAATACTATCCTCTGCAGTACTATCTCCAGTTCCAGAAGCAGAGCGAGGCCAAGGTCATTACTCCCGTGTATTCCTTATAAAAAAAACAAGCGGAGGCCACCGTGTTATTATCAACTTGAAACGGCTGAATCAATACATTGTATGCCTACGATTCAAAATGAAATCCGTAAAATCTACAATCCCATTGATCGGGAAGAACTTTGCCATCGCCACTATAGACCTCCAGAATGCATATTACGATGTACCTATTCATTGAAGCTACCATTGATATCTGAGGTTTGCGGTCACTCTAGACCAGGAGGTGAGTCACTTCCAGTTCAAGGTCCTTCCCTTCGGCATATCTTCTGCTCCCCGAACATTCACAAAGTTCATGGCGGAGGTAGTAGCCTTTACCAGGAAAGAAAATATCTGCATCGTTCCCTACCTGAGCAACCTTCTCATCATGACTCCTTCTGCTGTGTTTCTAAGGACACATCTCCAGTCAGTCCTACATACCCTAACATCTTTAGACTGGATCATAAATAAGAAAAAATCAGATCTGACCCCATGAACCGAGCAGGTCCTTTTAGGGATCCTCTTGGACTCTCAAAACCAGACAGAGATTCTGTCTTCCGGTCACCAAACAGTTAAACATAAGATTAAGGGTTCAGATCCTAAACATAGAAAAGAAGGTGTCCTTAAGATTTGCAATGTCACTTCTGAGATCAATGATAACATGTACTCAGTTCCCTGGGCCCAGGCTTGTTCGAGTATCTTCCAAAAATGTATCCTCTCTCGCTGGGACAAAACTCCAGAAGCACTCGGTACAAGACTCTCCCTTCCTCACCACATAAAATTATCTCTCAACTGGTGGCACAGCCAAGAAGATCTGGTGAAGGAAATACCTTAGGTCCAACACCCGGTCTCTTCGGTAACAACAGATGCCAGCAAATGAGGTTGGGAAGCAGTGACATCACGAGAAGTCTTTCAGGGAACTTGGCCCAAAAAGATGGATGACCAATCTTCCAATTTCAGGGAATTAAGAGTGGTATAAGAAGCCCTGAGAGCAGCAAAATCAATACTCCAGGGAACTAATGTCTGAATCAGCTCCGACAACATGACCACTGTGGCCCATCTACGTCATCAGGTCAGAATAAGATTCGAGAGACTGCAACAGGTCTCAGCAAGAACTTTTCTTGGACAGAACATCATCTTCTGTCCTTGTTGGATCTTCACGTAAATGGATCCAACAATATCGACTCAGACTTGCTGAGCAGGACGAATCTAGATCCAGGTGAATGGAGTCTCATTACGAGAGTGTTCCAGTCAATAACCAACAAATGGTATTGTCCAGTTGTGGACCTGTTTGCGAATCAGCAGAACACAAAAGTAGAGCACTATGTCTCCATAGGTCCAAATGAAACCCAATCAAAGGTGGAGGCCTTCTCTCACCCGTGGAATTTCAGGTTGGTCTATGCGTTCCCTTCAATTCCGTTATTGCCAAGGAGGTAACAAAAGGTCAGAACAGACAGGGTCAAAACCATTCTGATCACCCCTCTCTGGCCAAAGAGGAGCTGGTTTGGGGCGCTGAAATTCCTGAGCTCAGAGAAACCTCTTACCCTGCCACTAGACCACAGCCTTCTACATCAAGGTCTTATTTTTCATCTGGCTCCCCACAGCTTAAGCTTGGCAGCCTGGCTTCTGAAGCCACAGTCCTAAAGGCCAAAGACCTCTCAGATGCCATCATAACCACTTTGCAAAAAAGCAGGAAACAAGTCACTAATGCCATCTTCACTAAAATATGGAAGATCTTCTCAGCATGGTATGGATCCACTCCTATCGATCCTTTCCACCCTGAAATGGCTAAAACACTAGACTTCCTATCAAAAGGACTAAAACCTAGTACCTTGAAGATCCAGGTGTCTGCACTGAACTCCTACTTTGATCACAACCTGGCAGACCACCGATGAATAAAGAGGTTCATGAAAGCTGCCTCCAGAATCTGCCCAAGAAAGTCCAATGTAATTCCAACTTGAGACTTGAATATACTGTTGAAAGGTCTAACTATTCTACCTTTCAGCCTATGGACCGGGTCTAAATAGACAAGCTATCCTGGAAGGAAGCCCTATTAGTGGCCATTACAACAGCAAGAAGGGTGTGCAAGATACAGGCCCTATCCATTATGGAACCATATTTGAAAATTCTGGATGACAGATTAATCTTTCACCTAGACCCTTCATTCCTTCCAAAAGTATCTTCTGACTTTAACATGTCCCAGGAAATTATTCTACCTTCCTTCTGTGACAACCCAAAGGATGATAGGGAAGCAGAATTTTATTCTCTAGATGTTTGGCGAATCATCCTCTTCTACTTAAGTCAAACAAGTCCTTGGAGGAAGGATCAGAACCTTTTTGTCCAATATGGTGGACCAAACAAAGGAAAGAAAGCCCCCAAGAGATTTCTGGCAAATTGGATTAAAAAAGCGATCATGGAAACATATAAAAATCAAGATCTATCTCCTCCAGAATCGCTAAGGGCCCATTCCACTAGGCCCATCACCATCTCCTGGACTGAAAGGACTAGTACTTCCATTGAGCAGGTCTGCAGGGCTGCTACCTGGTCCTCAGTCCATACCTTTAGGGTACCGTTACACCTAGCGACTCACCAGCGATCCCGACCAGCGATATGACGCGGTCAGGATCGCTGGTGAATCGCTGGGTGGTCGCTAGTGAGCTGCCACTCAGGCAGATCTCACCAGCGACATCGCTGGGGACGGGGGTCGCTACTTACCTGTCAGACGCGGCGATCCTGAGTCCTCCCGCCCGGCTCCACGCGTCGCTCGTCGTCACAGCAGGAAGCGCCGCAGGAAGTGGACGACGAGGAATGATCCAGCAGCTTCTCGCGCGATCAGCGATAACCAGCGGGGGAGCCGGTCGGAGGTAAGTATCACATGCAGCGATATCGCTAGTAATATCGCTGTAACGTCACAAAATCGGTGACTTTACAGCGATATTGCTAGCGATATCGCAGTGTGTAACGGGGGCTTTACTAAGCACTACATATTTGATCTAATGTCTATAAGAGATCTAATCTTCTTAAGGAAAGCCCTCCAGGCTGTTGTCCCTCCCTAGGCATTAATCTTTGCTATTTCTTCTGTGTGCTGTTGTGGAGGGGATTAGAGAAAATAGAATTACAATTACTGGTAATTTGATATCTAAGACCCTCAACGACAGCATGAGTAATTCCCCCCCCCACCCCCTAAAAGAACGTTACATTTATTTAATTCCTTGGTGTAAATAAAAACATTCAAGCATTCATTCTGTGTAGTCCTTTGAAAGCACTGAGGATAGAGGGAAGGGGAGGGCTATTTAAACCTCTTGTGTTTCTGTCCCTAATTAGGATGGGGAGGCAACATCCTGTGTGCTGTCGTGGAGGGTATTAGAAACCAAATTGCCAGTAAGTATAATTCTATTTTTATAGGCCTACTTCAAACTTTCTTTCATATAAATGTATACCCCCCAGGTATAAAAAAATTTTCTGTCCATGCACTTAGTGCATGGGAATTACCAGTTCTTAATAATGGGAAAAATTATTTTATGGGACCCTCCACTAAATCTCTTAAAAATAGATATTGGCGTTCCTCCTAATTTTTGGCATCCCTTGCACTTAGTGTATACACGTTACCAGTGTAGGAGACCCATTCCTTAATAATGGGAAAAAAATTTGAGGGAAAATTTTTTGAAACCAAAAGAGAGGATGTGATCCAGGGCCTTGTTGTGGGCTGTCAGGTGGTCATCACATAGGTAGTTCTCACCCTGCATACAGGATTTTACAGCGGACAGGAAAGGTTTTATAGTAAGTACAGAAGATCCTAGTATACTCCATATCAAGCTGAACAGAACCAACAAGTCAAACACACATGCATGGTATAGAGCATCAATACATGAACCATATATATGTGATTTAAGGATTGTTATTGCCTATCACCAAAAAGCACATAAATCCATACCAAAAAGCGATGATTAAAAGGCCAAAAATTAGAAAAACACCATAATTTTATTATTATAGAAAATGCATAAAATCCATAATGACAGGATAATCAGGGGAAAGGGAATAGAAAAAACACTCACTGATGCGGTTGTACACATGCACATACAAAAAGGGACGTACTCATCCAGGCGACAATGTATATTTGCAATACATCAACATTGAAAAATACAAAAAAATACTAGTGTGGATACAATTCCACTGATAACAAATATAGGCACAATTATATAGCCATATGTATACAATATAATGGGATGTAACCCAAAATCAATCACACCTGGCATATATAACATAGTACAGCCCCACTAGCTGCTCGCAGCCTCCCATATTTCTCACATGTTCAGGGGCCCCTTGAAGAAGGAAGGTCCGAAACGCGTGTCGGGGCGGATGTGCTTATTCTTGGCTGTGACACGCTCCCTGACTGACCTCCATGGTAATTACCTACGATTTCCTTGGCTTTGCCTATATTTGTTATCAGTGGAATTGTATCCACACTAGTATTTTTTTTTTATTTTTTCATTGTTGATGTATTGCAAATTATACATGGTCGCCTGGATGAGTACGTCCCTTTTGTATGTGCATGTGTACAACCGCATCAGTGAGTGTTTTTTCTATTCTCTTTCCCCTGATTATCCTGGCATTATGGATTTTATGCATTTTCTATAATAATAAAATTATGGTGTTTTTCTAATTTGTGGCCTTTTAATCATCGTTTTTTTGGTATGGATTTCCATATCAAGCTGAGTAAAACTCTCCATTGTATTACTCAGCAGGGTTGATGAAATAGCAGTCCTTGATTCTGGTACATTAAAATTTGCTCAATAAGAAGAAAAAAAGGGGGGAAGGAAGTGATCTCCGGCGTGAAGACTTTGATTAAAATTCCAATTTATTTATAATATATTAAAAAATCAAAATTCATGATGATACATCATATGGACAGAGTCCCAGGTACAATCAGCAACCAACACAGGCAGCAGTGGGCGGTCTCCAGTTTTACCCCCTGAGCTCCTAGTCCATATAACAGTGGAGTGAAAGAACAAAGCCCTCCACAAAGTTCAACCCAGCATGTGTCCCTCTGGGCAGCCTGCGTCCCGCAAGCGGCTGCGCTGCAATGCTCTGCCTGGCATGCGCCTCCCAATGTGTCAGCTGACACCTGGTCGTCTGTAGTGCGATACTCTGTAAGACGCATGTTTACCTGCACGCCCGCCGATATCGGTAAGTCTCTCACGACGTGGCCCTGTCCCTGCGCGCTTCAGCCCGTCGCTCTCCTCACAACAGCCCCGGTCCGCACCTGCTTAGCGTTCTGATGGGAAGACCACTTCAGTTGCCATGCAACCCATTTTACCTCAGACTGACTGGCCCTGCCCCTTCACCCTGGTTACTGGCTCGCTCCGGCTGCAATCTCATTCTCCCCAGGAATAGGAGGTTCGACCCCAGCAGTTCCGGACCCAACGCCTCAGCAGCCTTGGCAGCCCGGTCCTCCCTTCTACACCCCGCTTTCCTTTAGCTCACCATTCCACAGGTGAGAGCTGCTTTGCCAGTCATTCGCACTTCTCGACTTCTCGGATAATTCTTTGCCAGATAAACTGATCTTACTCATAGCAGGTGGGAGGCACTCTAGCTGTGGTTCGCTCTGAACGGAGTAGTATGGGCTGACTTGTGGGCAGTAAAGGGATGCTCTGACCTGGTGGGTCTGCTGCTTTAGTGATATCCAGCATGGGTGACTCAGTTTTCATCCCCCAAGAGGGGGTAGGTGGCAAATCATTGAGGCTTGGGCACGGAGCTAACATTACCTCTTCTTCATCGAAGTCGAGGACCAGAGCTGGGAGCACCTCCCTGGTTTTTGGCAACTCTTCCCCACTTTTGGGCTCTTTGGACAAGCAGGGCTGCAACATGCTACGACGGACTACTCTAGTGGGTGCTTCCCCCTCCTGTTCAAGCTGAACTTTGTACACCGGACCATTGAGACCAACCCGTCGTATCCCTTGATGTGGAGTATGCTCCCACCAGCTTTCCACCTTTCCCTGGGCTGCTTATTCTGGACCAAAACTCCGTCCCCGTGTCTCAGAGCTGTGCTGTGAATAGGTGGTGCCTCATGGTGCTTAAGTTCCTGAAATTTTGTCAGCACCAGTCGACGGGGAGTATGCAATTGATGCCAGTGTTCCTTAACCCAAGAGGACAACCCTGTCCATGGGTAGTCCTCCCCGGGTCCAGTTCCAGCTCTGTAATCTCTTGTCCTTTTCGCCCAAACAACAAGATGTACAGCGTGAACCTTGTCGTTCTGTGCACTCGGTTGTTGAACACCCACACCAACTCTGCCACAAACTCAGGCCACCTTATCTTCCAGTCTTCTTCCAAATTGTGTAATATCTGGATTAATGTTCTATTGAAGCGTTCACATGCTCCATTCCCTTGAGGGTGGTAGGGAGTAGTTCTGGACTTCACAATCTGGTACAAATGGTGTAGTTCTTCTATAACTCGTCCTTGGAAGCAGGTACCTTGATCAGAGTGGACCCTTTGCGAGCAGTTGTACACATGGATGAAATCTCGACAGGTGGCCTGTGCAGCTGATTCGGCGGTCTGATCTCTAGTTGGAGTTACCACAGCAAGCTTAGTGAAGTGGTCAGTCATCACCAGACAATGTTTGTGTTAGGGCTGATGGAACGCACCAAATTATAAAATAATAGTAGGTGCATTCGCAGCCCGGGGTCCACCGTGCTGAGGTGGTACACTGCTGCTAGATAATGGCGGACACTCAATATGGCTGTATAATGGCGGAACACATGCGTGATAAACTTCACCCGGTGTGCACAGGGCGAATTCTGTTGCTTCACAGAGCCACCGAACCGTTAAACACCAATACCGAGCCTGTTCAAGCTCACAGAGCTCGGGGAGATGAACGCTCTGTATATGGTCACAGGACTCGGGCCCAAGGACACAAGGCCAGTGTCCCTCTAGACCTACTGAGCGTGCGGCGTCGCAACCGCGAACGCCGCTAACTGAGGCTGACTGCAGCGGAGCGACAGTGACTGTCACGGTACAATAATGCCCTATAGTAGGCGACACCATCAGACGCTAGTGCTGTGGATGATGTGCACTGTGGCCTATAGCTTAGCCACTGACTGGCGCTGACTCTAATACTGATACTCTAACCACATGCATAATATCCAGGGGAGGGGAATCTTAATAAGTCATTCACCAGGTACATGCATCCGTTATCATCCACACACATAGCAACTAGAGTCTATACAAGCGCATGGCCGAGAGACCATGTGAGTCTTTTATAGCCAAGACCTTCCGGAACCTTCCAGATCCCCTGATGGACCAATCAGGACTGGAGAAGGACCTGAGTATGTGACTCCCGATCCCCAATGGGGAATCTTCCCATGAGCATGCTCGGTGGAGCGACGGAAGGACTTAGATTCTGGAGTCTTTTGCTTCTGGCCAGGGTGCATTTTCATACCTGAACCAGAGGTAGCAGCAGCAACTGATCCCACGCTGCTGGTCTGGGCAGAGCATTGGGACCGGCGAGACTGCTGAGCAAGGCTCCACGGTGGCCGAAGGAGAATGGGAGACCGCTAAGTGCAAGGCTCTGGATTCCTGCTGTGCAGTGGCAGGAACCCGACGCCTAACAGTTCATAGCCAAGATGTGCTGCTCCTACAATCAGATAGTCAATCATCAAGGCTTCCAAAGGGGTGGAGGTACAATGGTCTGTGTTGGGGCCCGCTGTTCTGGGGGTTTAGCCAACTCACAGCTTCTGCATTGTTGACATGCATCTTCCACTGCATTCCTCAGTCATGGGTGATACACCAATTTCTGTAGCCACCAGAATGTTTTCTATGCACTGAAGTGAGCCCTCCTCTCATGAGCCTCGGTGGCCACAATCTTGAATGACTTCTCCGGGAGAACTACTTGCCAAGTTACTCCCTCTTCTCGCAACAGCTGTACTTTCCGATACAACAATCCATCACTCAAGCAGAGTCTTTCCCATTGTCCCAGAATCCGCAGGGTGCCTGAGGACAGCTCATTCTTCTCACTTGGACTAGGAGGTTGTTTTAATGCCACCCACTGTCGCAGCTGAGCAGTCTCTTTGTCCATTTGTTGGAGTTGGATCCAATTGGCTCGAGGCCACCCTAGGACTTGATCTTCAGACTATGTCTTGATCTGTCCCTCTGTCGCTACCAACAAGGTAGACAGGTTTTGAAATCCAGGAATGTCTTCTGCCTCAAGTTCCTCATCTCGGTCACGGCCAGGACATTCGTGTGTCACCCTGGAGAGTGCGCCGGCATGAGTATTCTCTGCCTTGGCCCGGTAAACAATTTTCTCCTTGTACCTGCAACAGGACTGCTCCCAGGCCATATAGACACCAATCAGTGTGAAGAATGAATGCCTGTGAAAAATCAGCATAAGCAAGTATGGGCACCTCGGTGAAAACCATTTTCATGGCTGGAAAAGCTTCCTCTTGCCGGTCTCCCCACTGGATGGTTCAGTTCTTCGAGCCAGCTGGAAATCCCTTCAGCCATTCCAGCAAGGGGTTCGCTATATGGGTGAAGTTTTTCACAAAATGCTGGTAGTATCCAGTAAGCCCTAGGAAAGCCTGTACATCTTTCACCGATGTATGAGTGGGCCATTCTTGCATTGCTGCCACTTTCTCTCATGCAGGTCTTACTCCTTCGCTCTACACAATATGCCCCAAATACTCAATTTGCTTGTGGAACAGATGACATTTCTGGGGCTTCACTTTCAGGTCATGACTCTGTAACCGTCTCAGCATTTGTTCTAGCCGCTGTAGGTGCTCCTAAAAGGTGGGCGCATAGACAATGATGTCATCAACGTAGCCTCAAAATTAAAATCTCCCAAACATCTCTCCATCAAGCGCTGGAACATCCCTGGGGAGTTAGTCAGGCCAAAGGGCATGCGATTAAACTCGAACAGTCCCATGGGCAATACAAATGGTGTTTTCGACTGATCGCGTTATGCCATTGGCACCTGCCAGTACCCGCTGGCCAGATCAAGGGTGGAAAAATAATTTGCCCATCCCAGGGCAGTGAGGGACTCCTCAATTTGGGGTAACGGGTAAGTCTCGCACAGTGCAGGAGTTCAGCTGACTATAATCGACACAGAACCGCAGAGTCCCGTCCTTTTTCTGGACTGGCACAATGGGAGCCGCCCACGGACTCTGACTCTCTCGCATTACTCCGCTTTGCAGCATATGAGCCAGCATCTCCTTCACCTCCTTGTACAACTGGGAGGGTATTTGACACTATTAGTGATGAGCGAACGTGCTTGCCACTACTCGTCACTCGAGTATCACTGTACTTGGTGTACTCGGCGAGCACCGAGCATTTCTGGGATTACTCAGCGGTAACTCGGGTCTCCACCCTGCATTTTTGGCGGTCTTTAGAGACCCAATCACCTTGCAGGGATTGTCTGCCAGGCACTGTAACACCGCAGCCATCTTTGCTGTGGTCTTGCAGTGATTGGCTGGCCGCACAGCATCATCAGGGGTATAAGAGACCGGGCGTCGCCCTGCTCGGTGCATTCAGCTCCGGATTGAGATAGTGTAAAGAGAGCTGCTGCCAAGATAGGGTCAAATTTGGGGATTTATTAGTCATTGTGGGGTCTACCATCCTAAACTACTCAAATCCAGCTAAACCAACAGTCCTTCTAAGGACTTATTCCGGAGTATTTAGGTTGCAGTGTTAGGCCGCTTTCACTCTTCAGGCTTTCGGTATGCGGCATGGGGCGGCGAAAAACCGGACTACCGGATCCGGCCGCAAACGCAGACACCGGATCCTTCTTTCTGCCGGATATATTCCTGGCAAAGAAGGTTTCCGGGCATGCGCAGTGCAAAAAACCGGTCCGGCGTTGGGAAAAAACGTTGCATGCAACGTTTTTTCCAGACGCCGAAACGGCTATTTTCTCCGGATCCGGAAAAAAACGGACGCGCCGCATTGCCATCCGACGCAATGCGGCAGCAATGATACAGCATGGGGAAAAAGCCAGATCTGGTCGTAACAGGCGCCGGATCCGGCAGTCCGCTTTTTCGCCGCACCATGCAGGATACCGAAAGCCTGAAGTGTGAAAGTGGCCTTAGGTAGGCAGGGGAGTGTACGTCGTTCTATAAATATCAGTGCAAAGCCTGCAGGCACTCTATGTGTGTATATACTGTAGATATATACATGGGGCGGTACGGTGGCTCAGTGGTTAGCGCTGCAGCCTTGCAGAGCTGGGGTCCTGGGTTCGAATCCCACCAAGGACAACATCTGCAAGGAGTTTGTATGTTCTCCCCGTGTTTGCGTGGGTTTCCTCCGGGCACTCCGGTTTCCTCCCACATTCTGAAGACATACTGATAGGGAATTTAGATTGTGAGCCCCATCGGGGACAGTGGTGATAATGTGTGCAAACTGTAAAGCGCTGCGGAATATGTTAGCGCTATATAAAAATAAAGATTATTATATCATTGCATACATCAAGAGGGTCCATTACATTACTGTCTGCTGCTGCTACCTATAGCAAATATTGACTGTATATACCTTGCCCCAGGTATAATTGGCTAGGAAAAAATTATTTGCCAGGTTAGTAGAGATTATTTTATTGCAAAGCAATCCAGAACCCTTTTTTTCTCCATTTGCTTTTTGACACTGTACAATACAGCCAGATCCTTTTCCTAGCACAGCATGCAAATCCAGCAATTTTAAAGGGGTCCCAAAAATCACTTTTGAGTGCGCAGAGAAATCTTTCATTTTTATGTTGTAAGGTAGAGTAGACATTTTTTTGAGTGTCTTACACAATTTCTTGACACCATTTTGCTGAACCCCCCCAAAAATACATACAGGCCACATATTTTACAGTGTGGTATGTCTGGGACACGCCTCATTCATCCGTGTGCTAAAAAATTGGGCATTTTAGGCCTAAATTCCTTTTTTTTGCTGTCTGTCACTCTAGTTATATACAGCACTATTTTGCATAAAAAGCTAGGCCACATATTTGGCAGTGTGGTATCTCCATGCTAGGCCTCATATATCCTAAAGTTTGGGCATTTTAGGCTGGTCTTCCAGTGTTTTTACTGTCTGTTACTCTAGTTATATACAGCACTATTTTGCATTTAAAAAAAAACAGGCCGCATACTGTACAGTGTGGTATATCTGTGACACGCGTCATATATCTGTGTGCTAAAAATTTGGGCATTTCAGGCCTAAATTCCATTTTTTTGGCTGTCTGTCACTCTAGTTATATACAACACTATTTTGCATTTAAATTAAAACAAAACAGGCAGTGTGGTATCTCTGTGCCAGTGTCACCATGCATTTTTGCATCTGTGGCAGATTTGTCTTTCTCATATTAAAAAATTTTCCTTTCAGGCCATTGGGGGTTAACGTCAGTTTTTCCTCCCGGTGGCTGGCTAGTGTAATTACATTGCTGGTGAGTTTCCTGATGCAGGTGGTGACCACTCCCACCATCCTTTAAAAGGTCAGCTGACTGTTGGTGATACAGGTCCTTTTGGATACAAACCGTGCTGAAGACAGGAGGTTGCTGGTGCAGTGGTGCTTCAGCTGAATGATGTGATCTGGTGACTTAAGGTACTGTCACACTTAGCGATGCACCAGCGATCCCGACCAGCGATATGATGCAGTCAGGATCGCTGGTGCATCGCTAAGTAGTCGCTAGTGAGCTGCCACACAGGCAGATCTCACCAGCGACATTGCAGGGGTCGGGGATCACTACTTACCTGTCACACTAGGCGATCCTGACGTCCTCCCATCCGGCTCCACGCTCGCTGCTCGTCTCTCCACAGGAAGCGCCGCAGGAAGCTGACGATGAGAAACAGTCCAGGACGTTCTCGCGCGATCAGCGATAACCAGCGGGGGAGCGGGTCGTAGGTAAGTATCACACACAGCGATATCGCTAGCAATATCACTATAACGTCACAAGTTATAGCGATATTGCTAGCGATATTGCTAAGTGTGACAGTACCTTTACTCTACTGTGCGGTGCATTGCAGCAGAGAAAGCTAAGTGTTGTTTTGTGTTTCCTTTTCCCTGTGGTGTTTGGCATACCTTACCTTGTGTTATATTAGTGCATTGGTGGTACCAGTGTCCTCACTTGCTAAGGTATCCTGCTCGGCGACAGGTTGAAAAAACCTGTATAGGGACATCAGGGAAATCAGGGCACATCCTTAGGAGAGTGTAGAAGATGTCCATTTTCCCCATTCCCTATCACAAGGGCCACCAAGTTTCCTTTGTGTCTCTTGGTGTGGTTTTTTTTTTGTTTTACCTTTTAGTGACCGACCGATTGTTGGGTCTTGTCACACAGGACTTCGTGACAGTCAGGCCTTATATATCTGTGTGGTCCAAGTTTGGCCATTTCAGGCCGGTATTACAGTGTTTTCCTGTCTGTCACTCTAGTTATATACAGCACTATTTTGCATTTTTTTAAAAACAGGCCACATATTGTACAGTGTGGCATATCTGTGACATGCCTCATACATCCGTGTGCTGCAAATTTGGGCATTTTAGTCCTAAATTCAATTTTTTTTGCTGTCTGTCACTCTAGTTATATACAGCACTATTTTGAATTAAAAAAAATACAGGACACATATTTGGCAGTGTGGTATCTCCGTGAAAGGCTTCATATATCTCTGTGCTCTAAATTTGGGCATTTTAGGCTGGTATTCCAGTGTTTTTCCTGTCTGTTACTCTAATTATATACAGCACTATTTTGCATTTAAAAAAAATCAGGCCACATATTTGGCAGTGTGGTATCTCTGTGACAGACCTCATCTATCAGTGCAAAAAATTAAATTGGGCTCTTCGTTTTGTCCGAGTACCCGAGTATTCCAATTTGCTCGACCTGAGCAACGAGCACCCGAGCATTTTAGTGCTCGCTCATCACTAGACAACACATTTCTCTGATTGGCACGGCACTTCCTGTAGGAATTTTATGAGTGAAGGTCTGAGTGCAACTGAAGTCATCTTCCTGGTGAGCAAAAAATTCCTGATAGTGCTCCAGTACATCCTCTACTTGCTGGTTTTGTTGCAGTGATAGTCCCGTCAATTCTGCCCGCATCCAATCTAAGATTCTCTGACCCCCTTTGTTGCTGCTAGGTGGGGACTCTGGTGTTGCTGTACCTTCTAGAGTCCAGGGATCCCCTTGCACAACGACCAATTGTACTATTTTGGGTGGCATTAGCTTCTCCGGCATGCCCAGGATTTGAGCCACCTCACTCTTGGGTAGAAGGGTGAGACTTTCAGTCCCCAGATTGACACACCGCATTACAACGTTGCCATCTTGCACTGTGGCTAGTGTTCGAGCGACGAGCTGGCTCGATTTGCACCTCCACACCTTCCAAAGGAGTACAAGCTCATACTGGTAATGTAAGCACTGTCTGGCCTGGCGGTAAAGTAATCTTTGCAGCCGCAATTACCATCACTTTTCCCAAGACTCTTCCATCTTCTGATGTTTCCTGGGCTTGAGCTGCTCGGATTAGCTTCTGAAGCACCTTCCGTTGAGGGGTTTGTGGGGTCCATTGGTTCAAGAAAGGTCCCGGCGGCTCACTAATCAGTAGTTTTCCCATCTCCTTCAGCACGTTCATCCCCAGAGTCATTACGGGTCCACGACCAGCATCTCCTTTGACCAACACGACCCCCTTGCGGCCTACATCCTTCCCACATACTTTAATCTCCATCCAGACCACTCCTATGACCAGAGTGGGCAACTGATTGCCCTCTGTTAATCTTAATACTTGTCCCCACTCTGGCCACGAGACTTCTGGAAAGTGTCGTCTGAAGTAGGCTCCTGGCAGAGTAGTCACTTGTGACCCAGTGTTGATCAAGTAGTGAACAGCCTGCCCATTCACCTCGGCCCAGACTGTAGGGCTAGCAGAAATTTTATTCTTTGGACTTCCTTCCCCATTTTTTCATCTTCCTGGCTCCAGGCTGCGTCCCCCAGCCATGGAGCCCACTAGCTTAACGGCTGTGTGGGGGGTCATCTCTGCCTCGCACGGCTTTGAGCATAATGTCCTGTCTCCCCACAGTTAAAACACATCAGCCCCCCTTTGGCACCAAGAGGTCTCATTCCCTGACGGGGTCCGGCAGAAAGGCTGGATCCTGCATGACTCTTATCTTTATTGGGGGAAGCTCCTCACAGTGGGTCTTGAGCCAGAACAGGGTCTCTCCTGAGACTGGTCCATTCCCTTTGCATCTGTTGTAGCTCAGGCCCACTCTGGCTCTGCTGCAGGTGTGATAGGTACTTCATAGCTACGGACCATCCCTGCCAGGGCCGACACCCCCTGTGCCTGCTCTCTTATGCACGACTCTGCCCCACTTCTAAGAAGGTCATACATGGGGTGCCGCACAAGCGTTCTTGCAATGCCTGTTTCATCGGTGCGTCCCTAAGACTCAACACAAATTGATCCCTCAAAATTCTACAGTATAACAGATGGTTAAATAGACAGTCTTTTGTTAACAGTTTCACTTATTGTGGCTTCTCAGCTGGTCACTTGCTGAAGGTCCCGTGGATAGTGAATTGCCAGCAGCAGTCGACGTAGCATCTCCAGGCGCTCCCGCCCTATTCACTGTCCTGCTTTTGGTGGCAGCAGGCGGTCTCAAGTTTTACCCACTGAGCCCCTAGTCCATATAACAGTGGTGCGAAAGAATAAAGCCCCCATCCCTCGAGCAGCTGCACTGCAGTGCTCTACCCAGCGTGCGCCTCCCAGTGTGTCAGCTGACACCTGGTCATCCGTAGTGCAATGCTCTGTAAAACGCACGTTCACCTGCGCACCCGCCAATATCAGTAAGGATCTCACGATGCAGCCCTGTCCCTGTTCGCTGCGGCCTGTCGCTCTCCTCACAGCAGCTGTGGTCTGCCCCTGCTTTATGTTCTGGTGGGAAGACCACTTCAGTTGCCATGCAACTCATTTTACCTCAGACTGACTAGCCACGCCCACCTTCACCCTGGTAACTGGCTCACTCTGGCTGCAGTCTCGTTCCCCCCAGGAACAGGAGGTTCGGCCCCAGCAGTTATGGACCTGACACCTCAGCAGCCCTGGCAGCCCGGTCCTCCCTTCTTCACACCAATACCCTAGATGTGGTTGAAAACTACTTTTGAGGCACAGTGCAAAGTTCAGAAGGAAAGGACTGTCATATTGGAATTCAGATTTTGTTGTGATGGTTTGAGGGTGCCATGTCACACTGGCAGAACCTTTAAGATTTCAGAACAGAAGAAACCCCCCCATAAGTGATGTCACTTTACAAACAACACATACTGTACAAACATGACAGAAGAGAGAGAAATGATTTTTATTAACGGGCACCCTTTTTTTTACGTGTTTGTTATTTTTCAATGAATAACGGCAATCACGTGATTGGGGACCAGAAAATCTGGCCCTGATCGTGTTCTCCAGGGTCACAGCTATCCTTTGTTGCTGACCCCATAGGTTTTTTTCGACTCTGTGGGATGCCATAGGCTTATTCCCTTATTGCCACTTTAAAATGGTAATAAGGGAATAAGGCTCCTTAGCGGCTGCCATTTTAATGTGTATCAGCGGTCGTTAAGGGGGTTGAACAACCTTTCAGGTCTTCACAGCTGTGGTTACCGTATAGTGAGAATAAATAACACACTGCTGGACTCAATTTACTAATTATGTTACTAGTGGAGGCAAATGGTTCAGTCAGTATTTTATTTAGGGTTATCAGACTACAGTGGTTGAATACTAATGCACGTCACAATTTTCAGATTTATATTTTTTAAAATAACTAGAAAACCAAGTATTATTTCCTTTACACTTTACAAATACTTGTTACTTTAGTATATCACATAAAATCCCAATAAAATATGTTTAAATTTGTAGGTGTAATGAGAAAAAATGTGGAAAAGTTCACGAGGTATAGCTAATTTTTAAGACACTGTACTATACACATAAATACACTTATATACGCTTACCCTACATACGTACACACTTAAGCTCTATTTGCACTGAAATATAATCGTGAATGAGCATTTTTAAGAGTACTGGTTTCTTGATAATCTTTTATTGTAGACAGTCTGTCAATACCTCAGTGAATGAGCAAAACACTCATTCATCTGATGAAATTATGTTTTGTGAAGAACAAAAAATCCTCAGTTTCAGTGGTACAACGTCTTATGTAAACAGGACTCACAGAGCCGAGATTCATGGCAGTCTGTGCGCATTGAACAATCTACTACAGATTGCTCTGTGCATATAGTTTACTGTGCTCTGCCTCTCTGTATATAGGCTATTAAAAGACCCTCTATCAGTAAAGATTCAACAGTTGTTTGGTGCTGCTGCTTGGCCCTTACAAACTCGCTCACTATACACATTGACGCACTGATCACTCGCTTATCATATCTGATACAGGAAAGATGTATATCTTTGTACCGTGTTAGCCAGTAGATAGAAAAATATTCAGGATTGAGAGTCCTCAGTAGGTGATACCTTTTAATGGCTAACTGAAAAGATGGTAACACATTGCAAGCTCTCGAAAGCTCAATCCTCAATCCTGAATATTTTTTTATCATATCTGATCACTCACTTATCATATACATAGAAACATTTTTATACTTGCTCAGCAAACACATGGACACACTTATACACTTGCTCACCATACACGTGAACGCACTTACATATACGTTCACGATACACAAGAACACACTTGTTCAATTACTCAACATACACATGGACACATATATACACTCGTTCGACATACACATAGATACACATTTGCACACTTAGCTTCCTTGCTCATCGGTGCAGGTGTTACACTGTCAAAATGACTATGATTGGAGAAGGAACCACAGGTGAATAATGTCTCTCTTAAAGGAGTTGTCTGGTCTGAGAAAAAAAGTTTGTATTCCCTTTATGTCACTGTAGATTGCTGAATCATGACAACTTTCAATTCATACATTATCACAATTCCCTTGTATTACTGTGTCGGTGGGTGGGCGGCCATATGATCACATGTATGAGATTTGCATACTTCAGTCACATGCTAACTAGTGAAAAAGCAAGAAGTGGTCGACAATCCATGTGGTGCTCGTGGAGGAAGCATAAATGGAAAGGCAAAGAATCCCGGTGCTCACGTATTGAGTAGTAACTGTATTATTGTAATCAGAGCAAATCTACAGACATTTCAGCCCAGCCTGGGATGGGATGAAACATCTATGGATTTGCTCTTTATGCAATAAAACAGCTACTACTCAATACGTGAGTGCTGGGATTCTTTGCCTTTCCATGTGGTGACTAGTGTCACTCAGCATTTCTTAATAGGGTAGAATTGAGAGAAATGAAGGGGTCTAGTCAGTACATGACAGCAAGTATGAAAATTGCATATATGGGGTCACGTAAACTTCCACCTACATGGGGGAATACAGGAGAATTGTGAAAGTGTGCACATTTTGCACACTATCGTGATTTGGCAGTCTGCAATAACATGGTAACACAGAGTAACCAAAGACTTTTTCTCTTTTTTTTCCAGGCAACCCATCAATCTCTACCTCATCCTCATGTTTGGTCACATGTCATATATGTTTGAAGAAAGGAGGAGGGTTAGACTCTCTGCAACACATCCTGTTCTTTTCACTATAGTGAAATCATAGACCAATATGAATACATCAGGCAGTGAATGAGGCTACTTGCACACTTGCGTTCCTGGGAGCTGCGCACGGCTGCCGCTAAGCTCCGCCCTCTTCTGTGCCTCCTCCGGTTAGCTCCACCTATGGGCGCATGACGCTGCATGCAACCTGCGTACCCTATCTTTAGCATTGGATACACAGGCCGTGCGCAGGTATGCGTTTGCCGGCACATGCTTCCTTTTGATGGTGCACTGACCTGCGCCAAACGCACCCTGTTGCATTTTGGTGCACTTGGCGCACCGTCAAAAGGATGCATGCGCCGGCAAATGCATATCTGCGCATGGCCTGCATACCCAATGCTAAAGATAGGGTATGCAGGTCGCATGCAGCATCATGCGCCCATAGGAGGAGCTAACTGGAGAAGGCGCGGCAGGAGTGGAGCTTAGCGGCGGCCTGACGCAGCTCCAAGGAACGCAAGTGTGCAAGTAGCCTAAGCCCTTTCTTTAACATTTCTGTCAAAACCTTTAACTACAGTTACAGTACTACCCTGATGATGGCCTTGGCTGTGAATCACTGTCTGCAGCACAATATGCAACATGCCTATCCAACCAAAAGAAAAGGCATGGAGACTAAAAGAGGATTCAGGCAGTGCTTGCAAAGAAATGGCAGGGAATTGGTTAGGTGAGTATGTTTGCCTTAATTTAATTTCAAAAGTGGTAAACCCCTCAAAGCAAAACTCCTATTAAAATTTGTATTAGTTAAACTTGTGTGAATGTATATTCACTGATCACCAACTACTTCAGTATACCATGTTAGTCTGGTCCTCTTTGAGTCATATGACAGCTTTCTGACTTGCAGACACACTGGGGTTTATGTGTGAGCCCAAAGTTGGTATTACAATATAAACCTATGGAGCCATTTTCTGACACTCAGTAGGCATACACTGTAAAAGCAACTTTCAGCTTCCACGAAAGTCCGGTTTATCAAGACTGGTGTTGCTTATGAGATGTGCTGGAGTCAGTCTCCTCTGATTCATGAAGAGGTGTAGACCTCTTCATAAATCAAGAGCGTAGGATGAATGGTGTACAACACTGTGTGTACCACACCACAAATCCTGCTAGAATCCCTGCTGGAGAAAGATTTGTGGTGTAGCAATCACCACTGCCCATAAAATGAATGACTTTGGTATGTCATCATGCCTACCACCCAACCTGCCTACTTTGTTGGAGCTGTCAAAAATTGTGTGTGAATGCCAAAAGTAGCAACATATTTGTGCAGCCTCAGGTTGCACCAAAATTGTGCAACTTTTCAAAGCTACTAGAGTAAAAGTTTGGATGAATCAGGCCCATAATAAACCCCGGTGTGGTCGGTAGAGTTGAAACTTCAGTCATGTGACTGTGACTCTTAAGGGGACCGCAGCGGCACTGGAAACCTTAGATGATAATGAGTCTGTGAGTATATCAAGGCACCTGCATTGCACTGCATATACATTCACACAGAATTAAACCCATAAAAATTTGAATGGGAGTACTTCTTTAAGTTTAAAGAGGTTGTCCAATACATTCTATAATGCCCAACCAATTTAAACCTTTTAATGAACTATTTTTGTAAATACCTCTTCTTGCCATCTCTGACTGTGAGTGGCGCTATCGCTGACCGCTCATTTGGCATCACGTGACCCCAGCCAGTATCCAGCACGTGCTTGTGGCTAATGATAGCAGTTGAGAGAGGGAAAGCTTGTGCTGGATACTGGGCTGTGACGCACCGTGAAACTCTGCCCACAGCCCAGTCAATCAGGAGGGGTGCGAGCGACTGGGTCACGCCCGAGTGATGCAAGGGATTCTGCAACTTGATGTGACATCAGTGGAAGTCAGCGGTGACGGCCGGGGTAAAGTGATGCCAAGTGAGCCATTAGTGGTAGTGCCGCTCAAAAGGCACAGATGGCAACAAGAGGTATTTACAAAAATACTTCTTTACAAAGTTTAAATCAGTGGGGGCATTATAGAATGTAGTGGTCAACCCCTTTAAGAAGCAGGAATGAAGGAAAGAGGAATGTAGATCTGAAATCTATTAATATGGAGTCATATCTCCAGCCAGGCCTATAATATGTTCTTTTTCTGTTTGCAGATAAACCTTGTACATTCAAATTACTACAATTTATTTCCCTATTTCTTGTCATATGAAATGCTATCCATTTCCTATTCCACACAACACAATTGATTCTCTGTGAAACATTGAATCATCTAATAGGAGAGATCACTGTGTCCCATCCCAACGCAGGTATAAAGTCTGTCACTGTCTATATTTTATAGATACAGGCTAATATCTCCAAATGGTCAATGCTAGAATGTGTTGGACAAGCTGGTATTCACACTGATAATACTGTATGTTATGATTGACTAATAATGTTTTGGTGCCAAACTGAAGGAAAGGAAAACAGTACACAGTACGCAGATATCAACTTTTCTATTGTGACCCTTGGACTCAGAGAGACCAGGTTATTTATTAAATCAAATCATACACATATCTAGGAGCCCACACAAGGCTTTTTTATGTCAATTCTTTAGGACATTTAAGTCTTGTTTATGAGGCACTAATTTTCAGTGATCTGAGCTTATAACGACTCACATGGCATTTAGTGTGGGCTACAAAGAGACCATGTATCCATTAAGGCAAATTGTAATAGCCTCACTACAACTTGCCATTTGTTCTCAGCACCAAAGGGTGAGTGCACACGTTGCGGATTGTGCTGCGGATTTTTCCGTGCGGATTTTGCTAAATCTGCAGGTCAAAAGACCTGAGTTTTACCTGCAGAATAGCCTGCGGTTTTCCCCTGCGCTTTGACACCTGGTCATGAAGCAGGTGTCAAACCGCTGCGGATTCCGCACAAAGAATTGACATGCTGTGGATTTAAAATGGCAGCTAATCCGCACGGAAAAATCTGCAGCATGTGCACTACATTTTTCAATTTCCATTGAATATAAAGGTACTGTACAATGCAGCAGAAACTGCGGCAGATCCGCAGCAGAATCTGCAACTTGTGCACATACCCTAAGGTAGCCTTGGACAGAGGTGAATCTAGGTTTTTTTGGTGCCCCCTTAACTCCCCCCCAGCTCAAGTGATTTGAGTAGTTATCATGTGACTACTTATATGCGATTTGCATATTTGCATTCACGTGCCAACGTGGCATGAGCGGATGGTTATGTAACTGCAACTATGCAATTTGCATACTCCAGTCACATTCCAGCTAGATTTGTCCAGCCTTGCTTAATTCACTTGTATTGAGTGAGGCCACACATGACTAGTTGGCATATATGCATATATGCAAATCTCAGTTTGCATGACCTCCTGCTCTCACCGCCAAGACCAGAGACTCCTGACAGTGTGCAGTGAGTTCGCTGTGAGAATTTAGAACAAACATGGACAACCACTTTAAAGCTTCAAACATAAATGCAAATTAAGTAACCATTAACTTGCCGGACATCACAATACTTTATTAACATGACCATGTATTATATAATCTTACAAGTTATGGATTATTACATGTGTACAGGATCGGAACCAATATCACCACAAGAATACATCACCAAAACCACCAGCAGTACAGAAATACAGTATCACAAGCCCCATTAGTACAGAAAAACATCACCAGAACTACCATCAGTACAGAAATCTGTTACCAGAACCACCATCAGCACATCAATACATCACTATAACCACCATCAGTACACGAATATATCACAAGAATCACTATCAGTACATGAATACATCACCAATCTTAGTGCCGCAATCAATTGTATTGTCAGCTCAGCCCTATATACACTTGTATCACATGAACCTAAAACTCTCAGTATGTCCTTAACAATGGCAAGATGATAATGGGAGTTGCTGTTATCAGTCATCATAATCAGATCACACAGGAACCACAGTACTAATAATAGTTATTCAGTAGCGCAAATAAACATTTACATACAGTACAGACCAAAAGTTTGGACACACCTTCTCATTCAAAGAGTTTTCTTTATTTTCATGACTCTGAAAATTATAGATTCACTCTGAAGGCATCAAAACTATGAATTAACACATGTGGAATTATATAATTAACAAAAAAGTGTGAAACAACTGAAAATATGTCTTATATTCTAGGTTCTTCAAAGTAGCCACCTTTTGCTTTGATTACTGCTTTGCACACTCTTGGCATTCTCTTGATGAGCTTCAAGAGGTAGTGACCAGAAATGGTTTTCACTTCACAGGTGTGCCCTGTCAGGTTTAATAAGTGGGATTTCTTGCCTTTTAAATAGGGTTGGGATCATCAGTTGTGTTGTGCAGAAGTCTGGTGGATACACAGCTGATAGTCCTACTGAATAGAATGTTAGAATTTGTATTATGGTTAGAAAAAAGCAACTAAGCAAAGAAAAACGTGTGGCCATCATTACTTTAAGAAATGAAGGTCAGTCAGTCTGAAAAATTGGGAAAACTTTGAAAGTGTCCCCAAGTGCAGTGGCAAAAACCATCAAGCGCTACAAAGAAACTGGCTCACATGAGGACCGCCCCAGGAAAGGAAGACAAAGAGTCACCTCTGCTGCGGAGGATAAGTTCATCCGAGTCACCAGCCTCAGAAATCGCAGGTTAACAGCAGCTCAGATTAGAGACCAGGTCGATGCCACACAGAGTTCTAGCAGCAGACACATCTCTACATCAACTGTTAACAGGAGACTTTGTGCAGCAGGCCTTCATGGAAAAATGGCTGCTAGGAAACCACTGCTAAGGACAGGCAACAAGCAGGAGACTTGTTTGGGCTAAAGAACACAAGGAATGGAAATTAGACCAGTGGAAATCTGTGCTTTAGTCTGATGAGTCCAAATTTGAGATCTTTGGTTCCAACGACAGTGTCTTTGTGAGATGCAGAAAAGGTGAACGGATGGACTCTACATGCCTGGTTCCCACCGTGAAGCATGGAGGAGGAGGTGTGATGGTGTGGGGATGCTTTGCTGGTGACACTGTTGGGGATTTATTTAAAATTGAAGGCATACTGAATCAGCATGGCTACCACAGCATCTTGCAGCGGCATGCTATTCCATCCGGTTTGCGTTTAGTTGGACCATCTTTTATTTTTCAACAGGACAATGACCCCAAACACACCTCCAGGCTGTGTAAGGGCTATTTGACCAAGAAGGACAGTGATGGGGTGCTACGCCAGATGACCTGACCTCCACAGTCACCAGACCTGAACCCAATCGAGATGGTTTGGGGTTAGCGGGACCGCAGAGTGAAGGCAAAAGGGCCAACAAGTGCTAAGCATCTCTGGGAACTCCTTCAAGACTGTTGGAAGACCATATCCGGTGACTACCTCTTGAAGCTCATCAAGAGAATGCCAAGAGTGTGCAAAGCAGTAATCAAAGCACAAGGTGGCTACTTTGAAGAACCTAGAATATAAGACATATTTTCAGTTGTTTCACACTTTTTTGTTAATTATATAATTCCACATGTGTTAATTCATAGTTTTGATGCCTTCAGAGTGAATCTACAATTTTCATAGTCATGAAATAAAAGAAAACTCTTTGAATGAGAAGGTGTGTCCAAACTTTTGGTCTGTACTGTACAAGTACCTTATAAGTGACATTTTGTCTGATTAGAGTCATTATAGTTTCTTCATCTTGTTCAGATGCTATGATGAAATTTCACAGCTCCAGCTAATCTTTGCAAACTTCCTCATACTGTGTCCCGACATCAAATCCCCAACTCATCAGACTGTGTCCGCAGCACTAATCTTCCCCGCTCCTCATACTCTGTCTGCAGCACCAACCCCCCACTGCTCTTCATGCTGTGTCCACACCATTGCCTACAGCAATCGCCTCTGCTCCTCATACATACTTAGTGTACACACTAATTTCATCTCATTCCATCCCCACTCCCTATAATGTCTCTTACCCCAACAATAAATCTTCAGTCTTTGTTGGTGGAGTTTCCATTCTCTACATTCCCATCCAACTTAAGACTGCAACCACAGCATCTCCCATGTGAGGGATAGTCTGCAGCCCCAACATCTCCCACGTGATTTAAAGTTTGCAGTTGCTGCTTGTCTCGTGATATTTACAAATTAGAACAGAGTACATTGTAAATGCATAACAGGTGATCCTCAATAAATATTATACGGACCAGGGAATTGTCCCAAATGGTACACTCGCTCAGACATAGTATACAGAAAAACTGAGTGTAGACCCAAGAATCAAATTCGAATAAAAAAGTCAATATTTTATTTAAGTGAACAATAAATCACACAAAATTGATATAAATACAAGCACAAAATAAGGTTCAGAATCGGGGAGGCAACAGACAAGCAGATATGTAAACCGGGCTTTAGAAACACATCAAGAGGTGGGAAGGTGTTTAAAATACCATATCTGGCATATATACACTACCCATGCAGCCTAAAGTGCCTCAATGTAAACTCTAAATTTTGGCTTAGCAACCAAATCATACCATAAAGGATCTCCCAAAAGACCCCAAATAGCTGCCTAACTAAATGAATAGGTATCAAAGAAGAAATCAACAAATGTAATAAGAGACACTTTTACCCATAGTCCCTCACTAAGACTTCCGGAACACGCAGCCCCAATGCGTATTTCGCGTTGGCTTCCTCGGGGGGCCGTCAAAGGCGCGGTCTACTAAGGCCCAGTTTACATATCTGCTTGTCTGTTGCCTCCCTGATTCTGAATCTTATTTTGTGCTTATATTTATATCAATTTTGTGTGATTTATTGTTCAATAAAAATATTGTCACTTGTGATGTGTAGTCTACAGCCCCAGGGTCTCCCACAGCCCCACGGTTTCCCATATGATATGTAGTCTGCAGCCGCAGTGATTCCCATGTGATGTGTAGTCTGCATCCCCAGCGTCTTCCATGTGATGTATAGTCTGCAGCTGCAGCATCTCCCACGTGGTGTATAGTTTGCAGTTGCTACATCTCTCATGTGATGTATAGTCTAGAGTCCCAGGGTCTCCCACAGCCCCAGGGTCTCTCATTTGATATATAGTCTGCAGCCGCAGCGACTCACATGTGATGTGTAGTCTGCAGCCCCAGCGTCTCCCATGTGATTTATAGTCTGCAGCAGCAGCATCTCTCACATGATGATAGGCTGCAGCTCAGCATCTCCTATGTGATGTATAGGCCCCATTGTATATTATGTGAAGTATATACTCCAGCTCTGATGTCTTGTACTATATGCTTCAGCCCCAGCGTTTCCAATGTAGAGTATATGCTCCAGTCTTAGTGTTTCCTTTGTGATGCATATGCTCAAGTCCTAGACTCTACCATGTGATATAAATACACCAGTCCCAATGTCTCCTAAGTGATATATATGTACAAGACCCCCAGTGTATCCTATGTGATGTATATACAGCAATCTCGGTGTCCCCTATGTAATGAATACGGTAGTCTCTGTGTCTCGTTTGTGATGTGTATACAGTAGTCTCTATGTCTCCTATGTGATGTGTACTCAGCAGTCTCCATGTCTCCTATGTGATGTTTATACAACAATCTCTGTTTTTCCTCTGTGCTGTATAACAGCAGTTTTGGTGTCTCCTAAGAGATGTATATGCTCCAGTGTCTCATATGTGATGCATATACAACAGTCTCTGAATCTCCTTTGTGATGTGTATATATTGTAGTCCCAGTGTACTCAATGTGATGTATACAGCAGTCTGTGTCTCCTATGTTATGTATACAGTGCCTTGTGAAAGTATTCGGCCCCCTGGAACTATTCAACTTTTTCCCACATATCATGCTTCAAACATAAAGATACCAAATGTAAATTTTTGGTGAAGAATCAACAACAAGTGGAACACAATTGTGAAGTTGAACAAAATTTATTGGTTATTTTAAATTTTTGTGGAAATTCAAAAACTGAAAAGTGCGATTACAGCTGCAAGTCGCTTGGGGTATGTCTCTATCAGTTTTGTGCATTGAGAGACTGAAATTCTTGACCATTCTTCCTTGGCAAACAGTTCGAGCTCAGTGAGGTTGATGGAGATCGTTTGTGAACAGCAGTTTTCAGCTCTTTCCACAGATTCTTGATTTGATTCAGGTCTGGACTTTGACTTGGCCATTCTAACACCTGGATACATTTATTTGTGAACCACTCCATTGTAGATTTTGCTTTGTTTGGGATCATTGTCTTGTTGGAAGACAAATCTCCGTCCTAGTCTCAGGTCTTTTGCAGACTCCAACAGGTTTTCTTCAAGAATGGTCCTGTATTTGGCTCCATCCATCTTCCCATAAATTTTAACCATCTTCCCTGTCCCTGCTGAAGAAAAGCAGGCCCAAACCATGATGCTGCCACCACCATGTTTGACAGTGGTGATGGTGTGTTCAGGGTGATGAGCTGTGCTGCCTTTTCGCCAAGCATATCATTTGGCATTGTTGCCATAAGTTCGATTTTCGGTTAATCTGACCAGAGCACCTTCTTCCACATGTATGGCGTGTCTCCCAGTTGGCTTGTTGCAAACTTTGTACGACACGTTTTATAGATATCTTCGAGAAATGGCTTTCTTCTTGCCATTCTTCCATGAAGGCCAGATTTGTGCAGTGTATGACTGATTGCTGTCCTGTGGACAGACTGTCCCACCTCAGCTGTAGATCTCTGAAGTTCATCCAGAGTAATCATGGGCCTCTTGGCTGCATGTCCGGTCAGTCTTCTCCTTGTTTGAGATGAAAGATTAGAGGGACGGCCGGGTCTTGGTAGATTTGCAGTGGTATGATACTCCTTCCATTTCAATATGATCGCTTGCACAGTGCTCCTTGGGATGTTTAAAGTTTTGGAAATCATTTTGTATCCAAATCCAGCTATAAACTTCTCCACAACAGTATCATGGACCTGCCTGTTGTGTTCCTTGGTCTTCATGATGCTCTTTGTGCATCAAACAGAACCCTGAGACTATCACAGAGCAGGTGCATTTATACGGAGACTTGATTACTCACAGGTGGTTTATATTTATCATCATTCATCATTTATGACAATATTGGAAAAAAAACACCAAGATAGCAGCAAAAAAATTTTGATCCTAAAAATTAACTTTTATTCCAATATTTAAAACCTGGATGATACCAGTATAGGGAACAGGGTGCAGGATATTTTTAACATACAAAATATACAATGTATCAGGGCACTACACTCGCCCTAATAGGCCCTAGTGCATCCCTTCCTTGCCGCGGAGGTTGGCACCCTAATATATGCGATGTGGCGCCCCCGCTCAACGTCGGTGGCCCTAATAACACCCTAAAAAACCCTAATCCACGACGAGGATACACAAAAAAAACACAAACACACAGAATTCCCGAAAAAATGACCCCTGGTGGAGAGACTATATACTGTCTCTAGGAGTGCACCTATTCTAAAACAGAGTGGTGGGTATATGTCCACCCTAATATCTCGTAGTAAAAAATGCTTATGGTTGCAGCTCAAATAGAAACTTATCTCATAGAAAAAATGCTAAATGCTGCATAGATGACAGACTGTAGCTTTCTATAAAAAAAACGTTTACACATAACAGCAATGCGTAGATCAAATCCAAAAGGAGTTCATCAGGAAAAAATATTTGCTGATCTAACATATCCAAAGGACATAATAGTCCTCAAAATACACAATAGACACAATAGTCTCTTTTATAAGCGAGGATGGCAAAGAACACCATTAAATTCATTCATGGGGTAACCCAGTGACCCAATATACAAATTGCCATCCATCAGTCTGTCAGCATAAAAATTAAAAAAGATACTTATCAGCCATCAGATGATATCGAGCCCAGCCCATCATCTGATGGCTGATAAGTATCTTTTTGAATTTTTATGCTGACAGAATTTAATGGTGTTCTTTGCCATCCTCGCTTATAAAAGAGACTATTGTGTCTATTGTGTATTTTGAGGACTATTATGTCCTTTGGATATGTTAGATCAGCAAATATTTTTTCCTGATGAACTCCTTTTGGATTTGATCTACGCATTGCTGTTATGTGTAAACGTTTTTTTTTTTATAGAAAGCTACAGTCTGTCATCTATGCAGCATTTAGCATTTTTTCTACGAGTTAAGTTTCTATTTGAGCTGCAACCATAAGCATTTCTTACTACGAGATATTAGGGTGGACATATACCCACCACTCTGTTTTAGAATAGGTGCACTCCTAGAGACAGTATATAGTCTCTCCACCAGGGGTCAATTTTTCAGGAATTCTGTGTGTTTGTGTTTTTTTTGTGTATCCTCGTCGTGGATTAGGGTTTTTTAGGGTGTTATTAGGGTTACCGACGTTGAGCGGGGGCGCCAGATCGCATATATTAGGGTGCCAACCTCAGCGGCAAGGAAGGGACGCACTAGGGCCTATTAGGGCGAGTGTAGTGCCCTGATACATTGTATATTTTGTATGTTAAAAATATCCTGTACCCTGTTCCCTATACTGGTATCATCCAGGTTTTAAATATTGGAATAAAAGTTAATTTTTAGGATCAAAGTTTTTTTGCTGCTATCTTGGTGTTTTTTTAGAGTATTTTATCCATTATATTTTTTGAGGTTTTTTCATGACAATATTGGATCATTCAGAGATGCACAATAAGCTTCTGGAGTGAGTTTGCTACACTGAAAATAAAGGGGCCGAATAATATTGCACACCCCACTTTTCAGTTTTTGAATTTCCACAAAAATTTAAAATAACCAATAAATTTCGTTGAACTTCACAATTGTGTCCCACTTGTTGATTCTTCACCAAAAATTTACATTTGGTGTCTTTATGTTTGAAGCATGATATGTGGGAAAAGGTTGAAAAGTTCCAGGGGGCTGAATACTTTCGCGAAGCACTGTATATAGCAACCACAGGGTACTCTATGTGATAGACTGCATATACTGCAGACCTCCCACTGCTTGAGTACAATAAATGTTATGTGAGCAGTGATGAATTTCCCACTTACAGTGGGAATGCAGTGAAATATATATGTGTTCGGAACAACTTACTACTGTGGTCAGTTCTTTACAAAAAATATCACAAAGAGTCAACTACACTTGATACTGACGCAAACCTTGAAAAGTAGTTTTGAGTAGCAACATCATCAATACCATCAAACATCCCAAGCCATCACAATAGGGGTGAGTTAATTAAATATTTTGTCCATATATAGATGCATTTCAAGTTGATAATTTTGTATGGAACCCAAATGATGTTATAAGTATTCAAATCACCCTTGGCAGAAAATAAGATGTTTGCAATGACCCTGTATGAACAGGAAAAATCAGTGCACATTATGTGTATAAATGTGGTCATACAAATCCAATTCACAGCTACTGTATGCAACATATACTTATAGAGATGAATTGGAATATTAGCTTTTTGCAATTAAGAGAGTGGCCTCCACTTTCTTTGAGCTGGAAATTATGTTTATATAGTTCCCCATGATTGGATGTCCATTAGTCGGGGGTCTCAGTCCTGCTCAGCCCTTATTCACATATATGTCATTTGACATATGGCAAGGTTTTAATACCAGAATTTAGGACCATACTGAATAGGGTCACCTTGATGTGGTGGGATGGTGGTTAATTTTTTTAATGTAAATTATGTTAACGATGTACCCTATGTTATTTTCATACACTATTGCTATCTACTTATTTACTGAAGGGTGTTAGCTCATTTTGTTTTTATCTTAAGTTTTGTCTGTTTAGTGTTCAATGTGGAAATGGGCCCAAACGTTGCATGCATGCCAACTTATATTCCAGTTCATCTCTTTAGGATTTGTTTCAAGTTTTTGCACTCTGTACAAATAAGGGTGAGTCTCCCTTTTCTTTGTGTTGGACGTTACTCTTATACAGCTCCCCATGGCTGCGTGTCCATTTGGCCAGGGTCTTGGTCATTCTCGACCAATATTCACATTTACGTCATTTAACAAATGGTAAGGTTTTGATGCTAAAGGTTAGGACAGTTCTGAATAGGGTCATTTTAACGTGGTGGGATGGCTTTTATGTTTCTTTGATCAAACTTATGTTAACTAAGTACTCTATATTATTTTCATGCACTTTTGCTATCTATTTACTGCACTGTATTTGCTTATTTTGTTTTTATCTTAGATTTTGTCTGTTTTATGGCCAGTGTGAATATGCGCCTATGCATTGCATATTCATCTTGTTTTTATCTTAGGTTTTGTATGCAACATATGCATACCATACTAATCAGCACAGCATTAAATGTAATAAACAATATTAGAAATATGCATTATAACATATTTTAATTGAAAAATATAGAACATAGTTCTATCCTGGGGCTATAAGCCAACATTTGTATTTGTGAATTTGATTAGTTCAGACACAAATAGATTAAAAATTAATTATAAATCATGATTTGACTACTGCAGATCTCAGGAATCATGAACAGTTGACTAAAGCATATGTGTGATGATTGTTTAAAAAAACTAATTTTCTGTGAAAGTAGAACTTGGATTTACAATACCGCAGGTATAAGCACTCAGTATATAGACCTTTACTCTTTGAACATCAATTAGTCTTTCATATATCTTAAAAAAATTAAAAAAAAATGTTTTACAGAGCACAGCATAGTAACATGAGTGTATACAATAAGACTACAAAATATTCCGCTATGACATTAGTATTTCAGTTTACACAATCTTATCTACTGCATGCAATTCTCAAGAGTTATAATCCACGTGTTATAAATGACCTATGCTACATGGATAGGAGGGAATTAAACAAGGAATTTTCATTTTACCTTACAGTCTGGAGTCCTCAGAAGAAATGAGCTGCACTAAGCCTGGCCTCACAGAGAGAAATGACTTTTGAACTGCTTCTTGTATTACTACTACATCCATACATCCACCCAACAGAAAGATCTGGCAGTCTTTACTTAATATTGCCCCCTAGGGGACAGTCTAAGGAACAATAATTCATTGAACATTTTAACAATAATTTTGCATAATTTGATCCTAAGCGAAATAGAGAGGTTAAACAGGGTAATTCTACAAATACATTAGAGAAATGCTTAAAAATCTATTATGTAATGCGTACAAACTTTAATTTCTGATATTTAACATGTAGCAGACACAATTTAGCCCTAGATTACATATAAAGGTAGAAATAAGAACTAGAGTCTACAAACTACGTTTTGTAGTTTTCTTTGGCCAGAAAAAAGAAAATTACTATATTCACCTCACCGCTGACCTCTCCAGTTGCTCTACTGCTCTCTACCGGCAATCCGGTCCTTTTCTCTCCACTGTTGCTTGCCGCATTTACGGCCTCTTCACTACAGACCAGGACCTTTGGCTGTGTCCAGGCTTTAGACATTACTGCAAGTTCACCTCATTGATGTTGCGACCCTATGACATGCAGTGACCTCCAGGACCTGGATGCAGCCAGAGGTCTTGGAGATGCAACACACAATGGCGGAAAGAAGAAGACCAGAGGGCAACAACAGAGCGAATGGAGAGGTAAGCTTTAGTTTATTTTTTTAAACCAATGCTCACCTTTCCAGCTACCCTGCTGCTCACCGTTTGATCTTCTTCTTTCCATCGTCTGCGCACTGTATCTCCAGTCTCTTCACTATAGGCCAGGACTTCCGACAACGTCCAGGCCAGAGCTCTCTTCTAGTCATAAGGTTGCGATGATGTTGCGAACTAAGGATGTGCAGTGAGCTCTGGCCTAGACGCTCCTGGAAAATCTGGCCTACAGTGAAGTGGCCGGAGATGTGACACATCATGGTGGAAAGAGGAGGACCGGATGGCAACCGGAGATGACAGCGATGGGGTGAGTATTTACTTGATTTTTTTAGCATCAGAAATTTGTAACTAAGGGTCTACATAAGTCAGATGTTTGTAAGTCGGGGACTGCCTGTATAAAGTAAGTAGGCTATGCCATAATTTTATGATCAATGAGATTTTAACATTCAAGATCGCCATTCCTAAAAATGAAGGTGCTGCAGCTCTTATTTTTTTCTGGAGGCTCTTCATGGTCATTGGAGATAATGTGAATGAGTGACTAGACTGGCCACCTGGCAATTCTGGCTTTTGCCATCTGGTGACTCCCCTTCGATGTTATGATCGGCAATCACAGACTTTAGTAACTCACAAGCATCAGATTCAGCTGAACTCTGAGCTCAACAAAAAGTGGGGACCTGTATGACAGTGATTTGACAGTCAGAAGGACAGGCAGACAGAAGTAAAAGTGCAGTTGTCTTTCTTGTTTCAGTTGTGGTGAATGAACAAAACCAGTGTTTTGGAGCTGTGTGTGCAATGTTTTGCAGACTATATACTGAAATCTCTCCTCTTGTATGCTGACATAACTTTCAAAGCTCTGTTGACAAAAATGGGGGAAAATTGGAATACATACTGAGTAATGAGAGAAAAACGCATTTAATGTACATAGAATTATAATTAGCTGTCTATATATTGGAAACTGACGTGAGTACATGTAATGTAGTGATGTGTATAGTTTGGCTATCAAAATGCACAATTCCATTGTCTAAATATTACAGTATACACAGCTCTGCCATGCACACATTAAATGTACTCACTCCTCTGTTTCCTAGTCACACAGCTCTGCTCACATTACTGTATACACATTCCCATTTTTCATCTCATTTGCCAACAGGTTTGAATGAAAGTAGACTTTTTTCTGTTTTAACCTGGACATTTCATTTAGGCTATGTGCCCACGTTGCAGATATGCTGCGGAATTGTCCGCAGCATTTCCGCAACTCCCCGCCACAGGTAAAACGCATGCGGAATTTGTATGTGTTTTCCCGCAAAACACAAGCGTTTTGCAAGCGTTTTTAGCTTGCAGACTGCTAGCGCTTTCCAAGCGATTTGAAACATCACTTGGAAAAGTGATTGACAGGTTGGTCACACTTGTCAAGCATCAATAGTAAAAGATAGAATGTTAAAAATAATAAGAAAATAAAAAATAGGGATATACTTACAATCTGTCAGCCCCCAGAGTCCCTCCCGGTCCTCATTGGCGCTGGTGGCAACTTCCGTTCCCAGGGATGTATTTTACAGGAATACGGTACCCAGGGCATGGAGGTGAGTCTCCTCTCCTCCAGACCCTGGGTACCATCCGCACATGAAGCGCTCATTTTACGCAAGGTGGGCATAGCTACATGCGTAAAGGGAGCGTTTCATTGCAATCCTATGGTGGAGCAATCACCGCGATTCCGCAGAACTAATGGACATGCTGCAGATTTTACCGTTATGCGATTCCGCAGCGGAAAAATCCGCAGTATGGGCACAGCAACTGCGGAATCCCATAAGATTGCATGGGAATGCATTTTTTAAGCGTTTCCGCAGCTGCAAAAACGCAGCGGAAATGCTTAAAAAACGCAACATGGGCACATAACCTTAAAATTACATATTTGTGTAATCTAAAAGGGGTTGCCCAAGCTGATGTGAAAAGTCTTCAGTCACGCTATGTGACTGCAGACTGCTGAATAGTGACAGTGTGTGATGCACATAATGACATTGTTTCCTTTGTATGTGTTCAGTCACTATTTTGCCCTGCAAAATGCCAGACACCCTAATTGTGGGCAAAGGGGAAACTTAGTCGATGACCATGATACTGATGAAAATTAATCTCTATAAAAAATAACACTGTTATTGCTGCCATATGGTGCCAGATACCACTACTGCAGAACATATAGGAGATTACAGTACAGTTATAAATAGTGACTTACAGCTGACGTTCTTTCTGATAGAAACATTCACTTTTCTTTTCTTTTCCATCAGGCCCAGGCTGACATGACAATTTCTCCAGCCAGGACTCAGCTGCAGATGTTACAACAAGGATACACATGATTTCTCACTTTTCCACCACCGTTCCCATCTATTCCCTGCCTGCACAACTTCCTCATCCTACTGATACCCCAATTCTGAACTGCATCTGCTGTATTAGTCCCCATTAATGCACCTGCTGTGCCGCTGTGAAAACAGTGTCCACATTTAGTCCCTAGAAAAAAATAATGTCTCCTTTGACAGTCACAAAACTCTGAGTGCCCCAATAACTATAATGCTTCTTAAGTGCCTACTTAACATTTAGGTCTAAGGGGTAAGGTTTCTCCTTGTGGTGAGTGACATACCAGCTCTGGCTTGTCAAGGTAAGGAGGCTTATTCGCCGTGCAATGCTCCTCTGGGAAATTTAATATGCAAATTGACTCTTCAGAGAGGAAGAGGACTTGAACTCTATAGCACCACCTCTTGGTAGTAGCGATCCTACAATCACAATCAACCCTTTAACGAGTCTTGTAATATGACTTAGGATAAAAGGCAAATCAGAATCTCTGATCTATTAGCCGAGTCTCGATGTATCTTCCTTCTTCCTAACACAGACAATAGGAGAGGAAAAAGACAACTTTGACTTTTGGACCCAACCTGTGTTGATTAAATCTTGTAAATACTCTTTCACTTCATGGTGTAATGGTTTTGGTTACCTTCGGTAACTTCTGGTTACTGGGGTCATGTCTTTCAAATTGATTTTCAACTGCAACGATGGGATACAGCCTATATCAGAATCATCTTTAGAGAATGCATGACACTTTTCTCTCAGCATCTGTTTTGCTACTGCTAGATCTTCAGCACACAAGTGTTCCAGGGGTACTGTGGTATCCCAGGATTCTAAGGTGGGTCATGAAATTTCCTCCCCTGGGCGACTCCTTTTCCTTGGTGGGGGAACTGAATTCATGGTAGACCTCTGAGTGGGTCTCACACCGGCTGGATACACCGTTTTGACGGTTTTGATGTGACCTAACAGTCTTTGGATCCAGTCTAATTTTGTGTTTTTTGGTATTCATCATCAGCGCTGTCAATTGGGCAAAACCACCAGTAGGAATTGTAAGCACAGTTCAGAGGAGTCTTTTGGCACAAACAGTCTCTTCTGGTTTCTTCCCGGTTCCACCCGGACTCCACACCTCACTCCCACCATTTGGTTTGCAGGAATGATGGATGGGCGCAGGCCTACCTTGACTTCTTTCAGATCCATTGTATTCAGAGCTTTCTTTACTCTATGAATCACATTTTCTGTGGAGTTGTGTATGGTGAGTGATGTGTCAATTGCATCCACCATCAGTGTCCCTGACTGTGTTTTGCGATGACCTCACTGATTACATTATAACCCAGGATAGGATCCTCTGCCACATTCTGATTACTGGTCACGAGAAAAGATACCGAAAGCTCGATGGTGTTGCTGTTCTTCATGGCCCTGAGTTGGAAAGTCACTTCCAACCAGCCTATGAAAGGAACTTTGGTCTGACTGATGGCTTTGCCATGGATTTCCACCGGTCCTAAGAGTTCCTTTAGTGACTGAAGGCAGGAATGTGGCAACTGGCACTTCTCCATTCTTCATTTAAAAGGCTTGCTTGGGCTCCTGTGTCCCACAGTGCTTTTACCTCTTGTCCATCTAGCTGGCACTGTATATAGCACCTTTCGCCGATTATGCTGATGAGGCTGTCTTTACTGACAGATGAATTCACCTCCCAGTACTATGATGTTAGACCTCCGCATGTTATGAATCATAATCCTAAAACTTTTTCTTCACTCATGTTTAGTGTTTGGGTGAAGCCATTTATTGTTAAACTGTTTTCTCTTCTCTTTTTAAATCATAATGACAACACTAAACATCCAATAAACCCTGATAAAAAGTTAACACACCCCATTTCTTAATACTGTGTAGTGCTCCCTCTAAAATCAATGACAGTATGAAGTCTTTTGTGGTAGTTGTGGATGAGGTTCTTTATTTTCTCAGATGATAAAGCTGCCCACTCTTTTTGGCAAAAAGCCTCTAGTTCCTGTAAATTCCTGGGCTGTCTAGCATGAACTGCGTGCTTGAGATCTCCCCAGAGTGGCTCAATGATATTGAGGTCAGGAAAATGAAATGGCCACTTCAGAACTTTCACTTTGTTCTGCTGCAGCCAATGACAGGTTGACTTGGCCTTGTGTTTTGGATCGTTGTCCAAGTACGTCCCATTCGCAGCTTCCGGGCTGATGATTGCAAATTTGCGGATAATGTGCTGCATTCAAGTGCCTTTGTTGCTCACACATCCACAAAACATTAACAATCCACCTCCGTGAGTTACAGTAGGAATGGTGTTCCTTTCATCATAGGCCTTGATGACCTTTCTCCAAATGTAACGATTATGGTTGTGGCCAAAAAGTTCAATTTTGGTCTCATCACTCCAAATTACCTTGTTCCAGAAGTTTTGAGGCTTGTCTCTGTGCAGTTTTACGTATTGTAGGTGAGATACTTTGAGACATTTGCGCAGTAATGGCTTTCTTCTGGCGACTCGACCATGCAGCCCATTATTCTTCAAGTGCCTCCTTATTGTGCATCTTGAAACAGCCATACCCCTAGTTTTCAAAGAGTCCATTATTTCAGCTGATGCTATTTTTTTCTTTGCATCCTGGATAATATTCCTGGCAGTTGTGGACAAAACTTTTGTTGGTCTACCTGACCGTGCTTTCTTTTTTTTTTTTTTTTACAGAGCCCCTGATTTTCCATTTGTTAATCACAGTTGGAACACTGCTGACTGGCATTATCAATTCCTTGGATATCCTTTTGTATCCCTTTCCTGTTTTACACAGTTCAAATACCTAGATCCATTGACAATTCTTTTGCTTTCCCCTTGACTCACAATCCAGAAACATCAGTGGCTGGATGAAAGATGCAATAGTCTGTCTGGATCCCAGAAACTCACTCAGCTTTTATACACACACACTGATTACAAGCAAACAGGTCACAGGTGAGGATGTTACCATTAGTAGCCATTAAAACACATTTATGTCACCTTCTGTGCAT
Organism: Dendrobates tinctorius; assembly: GCF_039654945.1. Lineage (NCBI taxonomy): Eukaryota > Metazoa > Chordata > Amphibia > Anura > Dendrobatidae > Dendrobates > Dendrobates tinctorius. Next base: position 16,291,875 of record NW_027361679.1, on the reverse strand, counting down.
GTTATCAGGGTATGTAAACTTTTGATCAGAGTCATTTGGATGTTTTGGGTTGTCATTATGATTTGCAAAGAGAAAACACAGTAGTTTTACAATAAATGGCTTCACCCAACCACCAGCCATGAGTGAAAAGGGACATGGATGTTGTGGTGCCTGCCAAGGCCGTGTGGCAGATCAGAAGGTGACTGTATCTTGTTCTAGCTCTCAAAATTTGGTCAGCGCATTACACCACTGGTGAACCCATACAAGTATGAGGATGTTGTGGGTTAGATGGAAGACAAAGGCTTCAGTGTGTTGACAAGCAGCACCAAGAAGACTTCCACATGGCCCAGTCTCAGTAGCCAAGAGGCTGGGCTTCTGAATCTTCAACATAGTCCTCCTTCCTCCCACCTTCAAGAGTCCCAGGGGACATGTGACCCTAATGCTGGCCACTTTGAGGAACTCCTTACATCCCCTTGTAATTCGCCAGGCTTCTCAATGTGCACCATTAAAGGGGGTCATGAGGAGGTCTAGTTCAGTGATGCCCAAATATTTGAGCACCCACAGCCAAGAGAAAGCCATGTTGGGAAGGTCAACTCATGTTTGAAGAGTTGGAGGATAATTGTGACACACAGTTGCCATCAGGTCAGGCTAAAATCGCAACTCAGGAGGATCAAATTAATGAATTGGAAGACAACGTCATAGATGATGAAGGCACTGATCCAACCTGGCACGGTGGCATGCCTAGTGAGCACAGCAGTGCAGAGAGGGATGGATCCGTTGCACAAAAACAGGAAAGAAGAGGTAGTGATTTGACCAGAGGGAGAACTCGGTCAACTGTTCTACAGAGCTCCCTACACGGCTAGATAACCAAGGGTGTACAACAGTCAGCAACCACGTCCTGTTTGTTGTCCCAGTGCAGTGTTCAGTTGTCCCTGCTCCAGACATTTAACAGAAAACAAAAATATCAACTCACTCACCCACAGGTCCAAATGCTAAACACCCACATTGCCAGATTGCTAGCCCTGGAAATGTTGCTGTTTCAGCTTGTGGGAACTGAGTCTTTCCTCAACTTCTTTGCAGTGGCTGCACCATAGTACTCACTTCCCAGCAGCCATTATTTTTCTTGGTGTGCTGTCCTCGTGCTACATAAGCACGTGTTACATAATATCAGCCTTGTTCTGGCCAATGCAGTCACAGGGAAGGTGCACCTAACCACAAATACGTAGACAGGGATGCTAAATTTCACAGATGGCACACTGGGTTAACCTGGTGGAGTCTGGGACAGAGTCAGAGGCTGGGACATCACACATCTTACCCACACCAAGAATAGCAGGCCCAGCTTCCATCAGGATTTCAGTCTCCTCATATTCCAGTTCCTCTCTCTCCTCTTCCTCCTCCTCCTCTTCCTTCTCCTCATCCTCAGAGGAACTAGCCTCCCCATTATTCCTCAGCTGGGAAGTCTGCAGCACTGCCTTGGCGAAGCGGCAGCATGCTCTGCTGAAGCTCATCTGTTTAGGTGATAAAGCTCACAATGCTTGACTCATTGTTGTCTGCCACACATGGCAAAGTTCATGTCCAGATGCCTTTCCCAAAACCCTTGCGTGAAACACATTTTGTCCAACATGAAATACTGTCTGTGCACCTTTCTTGACCCATGGTAGAAGGAGCAATTTGCTTCTTTCATGTAAGAGGAAGGCGTGCCATTTTCAGTGCATTCATACCAGAGGGCTGTTATGGAAGACTTGCTAAAAAAATTACCCTCAGACAACGCTGCTGGCAGAGGTACCAGCTCTTTTCACCCACAAGGAATACAGGGGAGGGCCATGCATACCAGGTGCAACTCGAGAGCGGGGAGGAATGTCCACCAACTGGGCCATGTTCATGAAACCATCAAATCAGCAAGGGCTATCTGTGGGTGTAACTATGACTATGAGGGAGAACTTGACCAAGATGGTGAAGGACTACTTAACTGACAATACCAGCGTCCTTCTTGATTCTTCAATGCCCTTTAACTATTGGTTGTCCAAGCTGCACACTTGGTCCGACTTCTCCTTGTACACTTTGGAGGTGTTGTCATGCCCTGCTGCAAGTGTGTTGTCTGAGCGGGTTATTAGTTCGGTTGGTGAAATCATAATGGATAAGCACACTCAACTGTCAATGAAAAATGCATACAGGCTGATTCTTCTAAAAATGAACAAGGGCTGGATTTCCTCCGACTTTGTTTGCCCTCCGGTTGACAACAATGTAATGTAAATGCAGCCCAAATGTTTTTTTCGGGAAGTTGTCTTTATGTCCATCCCTTACCATCCAAACCCATTTTGTTCAGGAAATTGCCCCTCCTCCTCCTGTTTCTGCAACAAGTACTTAGTGGTCATCTATGTATACCCCACGTGGGTAATGCTTTTTCCTTTTTGAAAACCTTACACATTGTGCAATGGTGAAAATTGAACTCCCTATCTCTACCTCTTGTAATAACTGCAAAATTTAGTGTAAAGTTCCCAGCACGGTCTCTTTCAGCGTGTATCCAGTAGCCTGATGTTGATTTTTGGGTCTGCACTTGGACATTTTGGAACATCAATGCATTAATACGCTACACATACTTCTTCAGCTTTCAGTCTTGCACAGAATAATATGATAACCAACAAAGAAAGAAAACCGAAGACATGTGCAATATTTCAATATATGAAAGAATTTATTAGGAAGTAGACAACAAAGTAAGGTGGGGTGGGGGACAAATACCAGAAAAGAGGGTACAACACGAGGGACAAAATTGATTGCAAAATAATATAACAATAAGGCGGTAAAATAATAGATATTGGAGATATATTATAAAACCACAATGGTCAAAAAATTGCCAAATGTATATGCTGCCAGTTGAAATAAAATAAAATTGCAACAAAAACAGTATAGCACTGTGCAAATGTAAGGTATCATATATAAGATAAAGTGAAAATGCAAATAAATACAGGGGGCTAACACAAGGCAAGGGGCAGGGCACATCCTGGGGACTCTTTACATGTGCTTAAGGTAAAATTTGGATGGCAATTCATTGGACTTATTTAAGTCAACAGCACTTATATATGCTATTTGCTCTGCCTTCTTCCATGTATGACGCTGTGTGAATTCCAGCATAGGGCTTAACCTTTCATCCACTCCCAGAAACAAGACTGTATGGGTGCTTAAGTCTATATTTATTGGGATGATATGGACAAAAATGGGAGATGATAACAGATGGTATAGTAGAACACAGTAGTAGATGAGATCAGAGGTTGTTGTACAAAGTTGTAGATAATATCAGAGATTGTTGAACACAGATATGGATGATTCAGATATTGTTGGACACAATGTGGATGATTCAGGTAAAAACTATAAGAAACAGATAAAGCAGCATGTCAGTACTGGTAGACAATATACAATACATCAGTACTGGCAGGTAATCACAGCAATACAGGGTATTAGCACAACAGTAGCAATGATACAGGATGCTGTTATATCAGCAGCAGGCTTTATATAGAAGCTGAGCAATATAACATACACAGCAGTAAAAGAGAAAGATGTCTCTAACAACTAATGGCTGCCAGCTTTGCACTCACTGAACGGAGGATGCATAACTATCATGCAGTGTACTAGCATTACAGGAGCTGAACATGCATTGCAAACATCATGAGGAATGCATTATGGCCAGTTAACAGAGATGCATAACATATATTCATAAATGCATTAAACCTTACCAGAATTCGCTTGTTATAGCAATGGTTTTGCAGAGAGCTGAGCTGAGCACATGTGAGCTACTCAGAAGACGGCTGAAAAATGGTTACATGTTGTTGACCAGGGCAGGAAGAAGGGGCAGTTCTGAACAGTTAACCATTTGGGAGAACAGAAGATTCCAAACGCATGAATAAAAAGAGAAGTGCAACTTATGACACCTACTGGCAATAGCTGGAACAACATTTAAAAATATCTTGCTGCACGGAATGGGCAGAACACTATTCTTTGCTATTTGCATAATTTTTAGGTTGCTGCCTTGTCTTAGCCCCCTGTATTTATTTGCATTTGCACTTTATCTTATATATGATACCTTACATTTGTACATTGCTATGCTGTTTTTAACTCTAATTTTTTTTATTCCATCTGTCGGCATATACATTTCACACTTTTTTGACCATTGGTGTTTTATAATATATCTCCAATATCTATTATTTTACTGCCTTATTGCTATATTATTTTACAATCAATTTTGTCCCTCGTGTTGTGCCCTCTTTTCTGGTATTTGTCCCCCACCTTACTTTGTTGTATACCTCCTAATAAATTCTTTAATATATTGAAATATTGGACATGTCTTCGGTTTTCTTCCTTTGTTGGTTATCCTAAATTCTCGATTTGTCCTCTGTATTCGTCCGTTGGTGCACATTTGGTGGTGATGGTATTTTCCTTTAATGTGATACTTGTATAACCCAAAATAATAATTTTATATGTGCACCTTGCCTTGAGTATAAGTATCTTACAGAATAATATGAGTTATGAAACATTCTCTATATATATGCTGCTAGTTCATAAATCTTACCCACACATCCCTTTTATAATGGGAAATTCTACATAATACCTCTGTTAGCATACGTCATATACTGCTCACATACGCAGCACGCCAGTAGGTGGGCAAATGCTTGTGTATAAAATTTGTGTCTGACTGTGAAACCTCTAGCCCTTCCCCTGTGTTTCGACCTTCACAATCTGCTATCCAGGAAGCAGGCGCTGATGCCTCCAACCCACAACCTGCAGTTGCACAGACACAACAGATAGCAACCACGTCCAGTTTGTTTTCCCAGTGCAGCGTTCAGTTGTCACTTGTCAGCATATATGTCTGTTCACAAATTGTTAGTTAGATATAGCATACAAATTCGATGCCACTTTACATTGTCCGGTGCTGGAAGAAGACCAATGCTAACTTTTCAAGGCTCCTAAATGAGACTTCTGTCTCTTAAAGGGAATCTGTCACCCATTTTTAGTGATATCATGTAAAGATATCATCCAATTGTGCGTCCCATAAGGATTCTATTAGGACTTTTGATTCCCCCCGACACCGCACCTTTGATGCAGAAATACATTTTTTTATCTTGTTGGAGATGTTTTGAAATCGCTGCCGTCCGGTCCGATGGCCGGGGCTTTTTTGCCTTCTCCCCCCCTCGGCTTGCTGAATGTAATCTTCATCTGTGAATATCACAGATGCCGTAGTTTTCCGTGCTTGCGCATTGAAAAGACCTCCTGCGCTTGCGCAGTATGCTTTGCCCAACTGTGGGCAAAGCATATAATCGGTACTGTGCATGCGCCGGTATTTTTCAGCGGGGTCTATGCCCCGGAAGTGTGTCCTGCACTTGAAGACTTCTGGGGCAAAGACCGCGCTGAAAAATACTGGTGCATGTGCAGTACCAATTATATGCTTTGCCCACAGTTGGGCAAAGCACACTGCGCAAGCGCCGGAGGCCTTTTCAATGTGCAAGCGTGGAAAACTATGGCATCTGTGATATTCACAGATGAAGATTATGTTCAGCCAGCTGAGGAGGGGGGAGAAGATGAATAAGCCCCGCCCATCGGACCGGACCACGGCGATTTCCATACATCTTCACCAAGATAAAAAAGGTATTTATGCATCAAAGGTGCGGGGTTGGGGGGAATCAAAAGTCCTAACAGAATCCTTATGGGATGCACAATTGGGTGATATCTTTACATGATATCACTAAAAATGGGTGACAAATTCCCTTTAACTGTTGCTTCCCTTAAATTTTAAAAATTTGGGTCCTAAAAAAAAATTGGTGGTGGGGTATTGCCCAATTTCTGTACTCTTCAAGCACGTCTAAGAGACTGGGTTAATATGCTCCACAAACCCATTGAAGCCGCAGCCTTACACATATTGGAACATGGTCATTGCATGCTAAGGTCTTTATCTGAGCTCTGTAGCACTGCCTGTCTCCTGAGTAATACACTCCACTGGCCTTGTCTCTCTCTGGGACATATCCTGTAATTAATCCATTGTTGCTCAAAACCATGAAAAAGATACATTCTGCCTGGTTGTACAGTTGTGGCCAAAAGTATTGACACCCCTGCAATTCTGTCAGATAATACTCAGTTTCTTCCTGAAAATGATTGCAAACACAAATTTTTTGGTATTATTATCTTCATTTAATTTGTCTTAAATGAAAAAACACAAAAGAGAATGAAGCAAAAAGAAAAACATTGATCATTTCACACAAAACTCCAAAAATGGGCCAGGCAAAATTATTGGCACCCTCAGCCTAATACTTGGTTGTACAACTTTTAGCCAAAATAACTGCGACCAACCACTTCCGGTAACCATCAATGAGTTTCTTACAATGCTCTGCTGGAATTTTAGACCAATCTTCTTTGGCAAACTGCTTCAGGTCCCTGATATTTGAAGGGTGCCTTCTCCAAACAGCCATTTTTAGATCTCTCCACAGGTGTTCTATGGGATTCAGGTCTGGACTCATTGCTGGCCACCTTAGAAGTCTCCAGTGCTTTCTCTCAAACCATTTTCTAGTGCTTTTTGAAGTGTGTTTTGGGTCATTGTCCTGCTGGAATACCCATGACCTCTGAGGGAGACCCAGCTTTCTCACACTTGGCCCTACATTATGCTGCAAAATTTGTTGGTAGTATTCAGACTTCTTAATGCCATGCACACGGTCAAGCAGTCCAGTGCCAGAGGCAGCAAAGCAACCCCAAAACATCAGGGAACCTCCGCCATGTTTGACTGTAGGGACCGTGTTCTTTTATTTTTTCTCCTGTAAACTCTATGTTGATGCCTTTGCCCAAAAAGCTATACTTTTGTCTCATCTGACAACAGAATGGGAGGAATAGGGCTAAGCAACAGCACATGTGAAAAAGACCTGGGTATACTAATAGATCAAAGATTGAATATGAGTCAACAGTGTGATGCAGCAGCAAAAAAGGCAAATGCAATTCTAGGATGTATTAACAGAAGCATACAGTCTAGATCACGTGAAGTCATTATTTCCCTCTACTCCTCTTTGGTCAGACCTCATCTGGAATATTGTGTCCAGTTTTGGGCACCACATTTTAAAAAAGACATCAACAAACTGGAGCAAGTTCAGAAAAGAGCGACCAGAATGGTGACCGGTCTGCAAACCCTGTCTTATGAGGAAAGGTTGCAGGATTTGGGAATGTTTAGTTTGCAAAAGAGAAGGCTGAGAGGAGACTTAATAGCTGTCTACAAATATCTAAAGGGCTGTAACATTGTAGAAGGATCAACTTTATTCTCATTTGCACAAGGAAAGACTAGAAGCAATGGAATGAAACTGAATGGGAGGAGACACAGATTAGATATTAGAAAAAACTTTTTGACAGTTAAGGGCATGTCACACTAAGCGATATCGCTAGCAATATCTCTATAACTTGTGACGTTATAGCGATATTGCTAGCGATATCGCTGTGTGTGATACTTACCTACGACCGGCTCCCCCGCTGTCCATCGCTGATCGCGCGAGAACGTCCAGGACTGTTTCTCATCGTCAGCATCCTGCGGCGCTTCCTGCTGTGACGACGAGCGACGCGTGGAGCCGGGCGGGAGGACGCAGGATTGCCTGGTGTGACTGGTAAGTAGCTATCCCCGTCCCCAGCGATGTCGCTAGTGAGATCTGCCTGTGTGGCAGCTCACTAGCGACCACTTAGCGATGTACCAGCGATCCTGACCGCGTCATATCGCTGGTCGGGATCGCTGGTACATCACTAAGTGTGACAGTACCTTTAGAGTGATCAATGAGTGGAACAAGCTGCCATGAGAAGTCGTGTCTTCTCCTTCAATGGAAGTCTTCAAACAGAGGCTGGACAGACATCTGACTGGGATGATTTAGCGAATCCTGCTTTGAGCAGGGGGTTGGACCAGATGGCCCAGGAGGTCCCTTCCAACTCTACGATTCTATGATAAGTATGATACATGGAATTAAAGTCAGGGGAAAAATCAGAATACAGACATCTGAAGTAAAAACTGAGGGTGAACAATGCGAGGGTTCAGGGGTTCAGTGAGTATTCTGAATTAAGATGTGGGTTCAGCAGACATACCTGTGGATGAAAACAGATGGATCAGGACATGGCAGCATGAAGGACAATGTACCATGGTTTACCAATCTGGTATATTTCTCATCTATCACTTTAAATATGTCACTTCAAATGATGTCACATCTGACCAAGGTCATATCTGACCTGCTCTCTTCAACTTATACCATTCAAATGTCCATGAAATGAAGCCAGGTGAGTGAGGGAGGGAGGAGGAGAAGGGGGTGGAGGACGGTTCACAGCAGGGGGCAATTAACAGATTGCAGTTAATGGGACATTTGAATAGCATCAGAGTTGAAGAAAGAGGTAGGACAGGATGGACAGATAAGACTAGGTGTGAGGACCATGTGTATATCAATATGCATACAGTCAATTTGAAGTATGATACATGGAATTAAAGTCAGGGGAAAAATCAGAGTTCAGACATCAGAAGAAAAAACAGAGGGTGAACAATGCATGAGGGTTCAGGGGTTCAGTGAGTATTCTGAATTAAGATGTGGGTTCAGCAGACATACCAAGTAAAAACAGAGGGTAAACAATGCATGAGGGTTCAGGGGTTCAGTGAGTATTCTGAATTAAGATGCGGGTTCAGCAGACATACCGGTGGATGAAAACAGATGGATCAGGACATGGCAGCACGAAGGACAATATACCATGGTTTATCAATCTGGTATATTTCTCATCTATCACTTTAAATATGTCACTTCAAATGATGTCACTGTGCTCACTAATAAAGAGCATGCAATGAATGTGCGTGGAGGGAAGGGAGTATTAAGGCAGTTGTCCTTCTGCTTCTAAGCAGTGCATGACGTCTCTTCCATTTGCTCTTTATAAGCAAAAAGCAGCTGCTGACATGGGAGCAAGATGGACATTTGAATGGTATAAGTTGAAGAGAGCAGGTCAGATATGACCTTGTGACATCATGTGACATCATTTGAAGTGACATATTTAAAGTGATAGATGAGAAATATACCAGATTGATAAACCATGGTATATTTTCCTTCGTGCTGCCATGTCCTGATCCATCTGTTTTCATCCACCGGTATGTCTGCTGAACCCACATCTTAATTCAGAATACTCACTGAACCCCTGAACCCTCATGCATTGTTCACCCTCTGTTTTTACTTCTGATGTCTGTACTCTGATTTTTCCCCTGCAGCTGCCAGGCGGTTACGTGTCCCCGCTACTAAAGGGAGAGAATATTTACCGCATTCCACGTCCTTGGGAGTAGCGAGCACACGTGACTGCCGGCAGCTGCAGGAAGCCTGCGGCTGACACTGTGCGCGCTACTAAAGAGCAATGAATACTCACTGCCCTCCACACACATAGTCCTGGTGTGCAGAGCAGTGAGTATTCTGGCATCTGTCCATCGGTTTGCAAGCAGCGTATGACGTCTCTGCCATGCACTGCTTACAAGCATATAGCAGCTGATGGCACCGGAGCAAGATGCTGCGATGGAGCGCATGTAGGTAAGTATAATGGTTTGTTTTTTTAAAATGTTTTTCTGATAGGGCAATGCATACCAGGATAGAGATGGGGGCCAATTATACCAGGATAAGGATGGGGGTCATGCATACCAGGCTGCTATAGAAAATAAATGAATATTTGTTGCCCTCCACGTCCATGGGTGTGGAATGCAGTGAATATTAATTTATCTTTAGCCGCATGTTGGAATATGTTTGTTGCAACAACACCTTTCCTGTCTATGAGTGTTTGCTTGATTTTTTTGCTGTTCAGTTAGAACAAAAAAAACTCCCAGAGGCTCACACAGGGAGAGCATGTGACTGTATTTCCTGTTTTCCTGTGTCTGTGTATGAGAGAAGCAGCCTGCTGTAAATGATGCACAGATAGAGACACACAAATGATTTGTTCCTGATCTATTAAGTTTATCATATATTGTTCCTGTTTGTTCCTGAATAAAGAAGCTCTGTTGTCGCATGATTGGAGAGTATCCTGAATAAACCACTGCCAACAGGTTATGGGCCCAGAGTGACACAGAACCCCAGAGTAACATAGCAACAGAATCCCAGAGCAAAAGCAGCACAGAGCAGTAGAGAAGATGCCCACTAGCAGCAATCCTGTTCTCAGTGCCAAGCTTCACTAACCAGAACTACCAGTCCTGGAAATTCAAGGTGAAGATGCTGCTCATAAGAGAAGGTATGTAGAAATGTACTCAGGAACAAGTGCCTTCATCCATTACCAGATGATTGGCTAGAGAAGGATCAGAAAGCACAAAGCACGATCTCCCTCAGTGTAGATGATAATCATGTGTGCAATTGCAAAGGAGACGTTAGATGAGTTACAGAAAGTGCATGAAAGATCAAATCTCAGCAATAAGCTTTATCTCATGAGAAAGCTGTATCAGTCTAAGTTAAGTGATGGACAGAATATGCAGGACTATATAAGAAACACCCTAGAGATTGTGAAGCATCTCAGGAGTATTGGAGATGAAATTAAAGATTTTCATGTTGCTGCACTTCTATTAAGTGGTCTTCCAGACAGTTATGACACACGTGTGACTACACTAGATGCGCTGCCAGATGATGAGCTGACATTAGAGTATGTTAAAGGTAAATTTGTGGATGAATTCAAGAGAAAAACTCAGCATGTAAGCAGCAGTAATGAATCCAGAGCATAAACAGCATTAAACACACAGGATTTCCCTAAATATAAGAGCAATCTAAAAGAAACCTGTGAATGTTTTGTCTGTAAAAAGCCCGGCCACCTTAAAGCAGACTGCAGAATTTGGAAAGCAACAATGAGTCAGCTTAAAAAGCAGAACAGTCATCAAAGGGTTAAAACAGCTGTAAAGTAAGATTATGTATGTGTTGAAGCTGCATTTAATGTCAGTACAGGCCTATCTGCAAAGCATATATGGTGTATAGATTCTGGTGCAAGCAGTCATATGACGGATAACAAGGATTTATTCACTGACCTTAATGAAAGCAAGTGAGAAAAGATCATCTGAGCTAATGGTCACTATTAGTGTTAAGCATTCCGATACAGCAAATATCGGGTATCGGATGATATTCGCGGTATCGGAATTCCGATACTGAGTTCCGATACTTTTTGCATATCGAATACCGGAATCGGAAGTTCCCATAATGCTATGAGCCAGTTTGATTTGATTCAGCCAATGAGGAATTCTAAGAAGTGTGGGCACATCCTGTTCGGCATGTAGGCATGTTAACTAATGGCATGGCTGTGATTGGCTGCGAGCAGACCACCCAGCTGCTCCTCCCCTAGACACACGCTGAACAGTGATCTATGGAAAGTGAAACTAGTGAGGGAGGAGGAAACGACAAGTTCTTATTTCAATGCCAGAACACCCCCCCCCTGGACGTTTATCTTAGAAGCAAGAGATGATATCTTGGAAACCATGCAGACAAGCCACAGAAAGTAAATTACTTATTGTCAGCATTCTGCAGCCTAGATATGCACTGAGATTATGTGAAAAGCCCGGACAACCTGTTCTGTTATGTATTTCCGCCAAGTTGGATCGCCCGCCAGGGCTGGTGGGGTACTCGGTACAGGGCCCGCTGGTTTCAATGGGAGATGTCACGGTAGCTGTGACTCAGTCCGTAGTCCTGGGCGTCCATTGTAAAAGGGAAATGTTGAATGTGTGGATGATGATTAAAGTTTATGAGTGAATGATTCGTGACGCCACCTGCGGTGCTCGGCAATGAAGATGTTAAGCCGACGCTGCAGACAGATCCTCTAGGACAGATGGTGTGGTGCAGCAATCATGTTGTGGCCCTCCACAGGTAGGGCTGTAGTCCAAGGGCAGTGTAGATGGAGAGGTAGTGAAGAGACGTAGATGGTGCAGTGCCAGGCACAGAGATGTAGCAGTGCTGAGCGTGTTGGCGCAGGAATAACTGGAGGACACCAGGGTGTCAGGGTCCTGACAGCGCCGGCGTACAGCCTCCGCTAAGCAGGGACTCACCCGCACCGTAGGGACTCCTGGGGACAAGAACAGCCGGAAAATAAAGATGCACGGGACCTGAATGTAGAAGTTTAGAAAGCAGGCACAGGACCTACGGTCATGTGAACGGTCATGTGACTGCAAGGGGGCAGGGCTTAGCGTCCTGCTTTCAAAGAAGGTAGAAAACTCAAAGTCAGGCAAAGCGGGGGTCATGCACAATACAGGCAAGTGAGGTACAGGAGGGATAAACAGACGGGAGGTCAGACAAAGCCAAAGGTCATACACAAGATCTCAGTAAAGTACCAGGGATGAGACAGAACGGATAGTCAGAGCCAAGCAGAGATCAAAACCAAACAGACGTAGAAGGTACCAGGCAGAATCCAGAAAACAGACTGAGTCATACACAGAGAATCATGCAACCAGAACACAGCACTAAGACACTCAGGGGTCACCACACAATGCCAAGGGCGAAAGTATAACTGACGGGGGATGGGAGCTTCCTGAGGCTATAAGAAGCCTCCCCAGAACCAATGAGAGGCCACCATAATAGGTCCCAGGTGTGCAGGTGAGAGTCTGCACTGAGGTCAGAACATTAACCCCAGCAGTGCCAGTCACCCAGCACTGGTATCATGACAGTACCCCCCTCTCAACGGGGGGCCTCTGGACCCCCAGGCTTGCCCGGGTATCTAGCATGGAAAGCCCGAACCAGACGATCCGCATGCATCAACCAGGCCGGCACCCAGGACCTGTCCTCCGGCCCATACCCCTTCCAATGAACTAGGTACTGTACTGACGGCCGTACCAACCTAGAATCTACAATGTGACCAATCTCATATTCCACATGTCCCTCAACCGAAACCAGAGGAGCAGCGGACTCGGATTCTCCCCGGACTGCTTCAAACGGTTTCAGTAGAGATCTATGGAAGACGTTAGGGATCTTAAAAGAGGGTGGAAGGCACAGCCTGTACGCTACTGGGTTGATTTTTTCCATAATCTTGTACGGGCCAATGAATTTGGGGCCCAACTTGGCTGACGGAATCTTTAACTTAATGTTTCGCGTGGAGAGCCAAACTTTCTCTCCAACCTGAAACATGGGACCAGGTGTTCGTTTCCTGTCCGCAAAAAACTTATACCTGCCTTGAGACCTAGATATACGCCACTGGACTTCTGCCCATGTATTTTTTAACCGCTGAACAGAATTCTCAGCCCCGGGGCACCCCGAATCCAGACAAGAAAATTCACCAAAATGAGGACTGAACCCATAGTTGATCAAGAAAGGGGACAGACCAGTGGATTGACTCACCCGACTATTGAAGGCAAATTCAGCCAACGGCAGTATATCACACCAGTCATTCTGTCTAGCAGAAGTCAGACATCTGAGGATCTGTTCCAGAGACTGATTAGTGCGTTCCGTCTGACCATTACTCTCAGGATGGTATGCAGACGAAAAGGACAGCGATATCCCTAATTTTTTGCAGAAAGCATGCCAAAACTTAGCCACAAACTGCACACCACGATCAGACACCACATTCAGGGGTACCCCATGCAAGCGGACCACATGCTGCACAATCTGGATAAGGTCTCAACAGAAGGTAATGTGGACAGGGGTACAAAATGTGCCTGCTTTGAAAATCTGTCCACCACTACCCATGCCACCGTATTACCCCCTGGAAGAGGGAAGATTGGTAATAAAATCCATGGACAGATGGGTCCACGGTCTTTCGGGAACTTCCAAGGGCATCAGCTTCCCAGCCGGCCGGCTATGGGAGCTTTTAGAACGAGCGCAGACCCCACAACCAGAAATGAATTTCTTTATATCAGAACCAAGAGTAGGCCACCAGAAGATCCTGGCTGATATACCAGGATGAGCACACAACTTGGATTCGTGGAACTCTTGCAAGAGTTTAAAGCGAAGTTGCTCTGGGACAAACAACTTGCCCCCTGGCTTGGCCGCAGGAGCCAGCGACTGGGCCCCCTCAATTTCCCGTTCCAATTCAGATGAGATCCCTGCTAACACCACCCCAGGATGCAGGATGAAGGATGGTGGCTCAGGGGCAGACACAGGGTGAAAACTACGAGATAAGGCGTCAGCCTTGACATTCTTTGACCCTGGACGGAAAGTAATAGTAAACTGGAAACGAGAAAAAAAAAGTGACCAACGGGCCTGTCTGGGCGTTAATCTTTTAGCACACTCAATGTATGACAAATTTTTGTGATCAGTGATCACAGTAGCTGGGTGACTGGCCCCCTCCAAAAAGTGCCTCCATTCCTCAAATGCCAACTTGACCGCAAGAAGCTCTCTATTGCCTACATCATAATTTCTTTCAGCAGCAGAGAACTTCCTGGAAAAGAAAACACATGGCCTGAGGTTGGTAAGCATGGCAGACCCTTGAGATAACACTGCCCCCACCCCCACCTCGGAGGCATCCACCTCTACCACAAATGGTTTGGAAAGATTGGGCTGTACCAAGACAGGAGCAGACATAAAACATTTTTTTAGCATCGCAAAGGCCTCTTTTGCGAGCGAGGACCAATTTCTCACATCCGCACCTTTGCATGTTAGATCCGTGAGAGGTTTGACCACTTGCAAAAAACCCTGGATAAATTTGCGGTAATAATTGGCGAAACCCAAGAAGCGCTGAAGACCCTTAAGATCTCGGGGTTGCACCCAATCCGCAATGGCCTGCACCTTCTTGGGGTCCATGCGAAAACCCTCACCGGATACAATTAATCCCAAAAATGACAATTCTTGCACACAGAATACACATTTCTCCAATTTGGCATACAGATAATTTTCTCTCAGTCTTTGGAGAACAGTTCGTACATGTTCCAAATGAGAATGCTTGTCGGAGGAGTATATCAAAATATCATCTAAGTAGATAACGACAAAACGACCAATGAGATCTGAGAATACCACGTTGATGAAATTCTGAAATATGGCGGGGGCGTTGGTAAGACCAAATGGCATGACTAAATTTTCAAACAGTCCCTCGGTCGTGAGGAATGCGGTTTTCCATCCATCCCCCTCTCGGACCATTATCAAATTATATGCCCCCAAAGATCCAGTTTAGAAAACCACTTTGCCCCTGATAGTTGGTTGCACAAATCGGGAATCAACGGAAGGGGGTACGTATTCCGTACCGTAATCTGTTTAAGCTCCCGAAAATCGAGACAGGGACGTAACCCGCCATCTTTTTTCTTTACAAAAAAGAAACCTGCCACCACAGGTGAGACTGAAGGACGTATGTGTCCTTTGCGCAGACTTTCAGCAATGTACTCCTTCATAGCCAAGCGCTCAGGACCGGACAAATTAAACAGACGGGCTTTAGGTAATTTAGCCCCCGGGACCAGCTCAATGGCGCAGTCAAAGGGTCTATGTGGTGGTAACGTCTCGGCCTCGCTTTCGGAGAATACATCTTCGAAGTCCTTCAGGCATTCCGGAATACCTTCCAGCTCAACAGATGATACAGACACAGATTTAACAGGTTCAACCAGCAGTGCGGATTTATCACATAACTTAAAATCATTAAACCCCATTGAACAATCTCCCCCGTTTTCCAGTTAATAACTGGGTTATGATGTTGTAACCAGGGCATGCCCAGCACCAACCCTGCAGGTAGATTGTCGAGAACAAAACAGCTTAGGTTTTCCACATGAGTAGCGCCCACTCTGAGTGAAAACAAGTCAGACATAAAGAGAATTCCCTCCTTAGTGAGGGGAGAGGAGCCAATGGCCATCACCTTGATCGGAACCTTGAGCCCAACTGTCCCTATCTTACAGTGTGTGACCAGTTGGGAGTCAATGAGGTTAATCGATGATCGGCAGTCCATGAAGGCTGTAGAGGAAAAAGAACTACAGTCCACAAACAGTTCCACATGCAGTAAGACTATAGAAAATGAGGAAAAGGGTACCTGAGGGTCTGAGTAGTCTCCCCGTTGACTACCCAGACCTAGTCGTTTCCCGCCGACCGGGTTGAAGACGGGCAATCAGGACACTCCCTTTTCCAATGTCCCGTTTTACCGCAGTAAAAGCATAACTGCTTGTCCTTCCGGCGTTTCCTCTCTGTATCCTTCAGGGAGAGGGCGCCTACATCCATGAGCTCAGGGGCAGTCTCTTTTCCACTGGGGAACAATGGAGTTTCCACCTGCATCGCCCCTCTGGCCCGCAGCCTGCAGTCCATCCGGACGGCCTGGGTCATGGCGTCCTCGAGAGAGTTAGGTGGGGGATGTAACGCCAAGGCATCCTGCAGCCGCTCGGACAAGCCTCTGCGAAAGAGTCCTCGGAGTGTGGCGTCGTTCCAAGAGATCTCTGCGGCCCATCGGCGGAATTCAGTACAAAACCACTCAGCTGAGTGTTTCCCCTGAGAGACGCTCATCACCATGTCCTCTGCCAATCGCACTCGGTCAGGCTCATCATAAATGTGCCCGAGGGCCTCAAAGAATGCATTCACAGACACTCTCTCAGGGGCAGTGGGAGGAGGGGAGAAAGCCCAAGCTTGTGGGGACCCCAACCTTCTGACTTTCATCCCCAGAGGAACGTGGTCTCAAACTAAAAAAAAGTTTGCACCCCTCCATGAAGACCCTGAACTCCTTTTTGTTTCCAGAAAAAAAGTCAGGCAGTTTAACAGGTGGTTCTGGGGACACCAAAACAACATCACTCGCCCCATCCCCCAGAGACTCAGCAGCTAGAGCTCCCCACACTGTCTCAGAAACCTGCTGCTGAGAACGAGCCAGAGCTTGCTGCTCCAGAGATAAACCCTGAAACATCTGACTCAGACTTTTCATCTGGTCAGCCAGAGACTGTATGGGATCCATAACTCTCTGAATAAAAAAAACCCCAAAAACTTAATGGTCAGCTATAATGTCAGGGTCCTGACAGCACCGGCGTACAGCCTCCGCTAAGCAGGGACTTACCCGCACCATAGGGACTAGAGTTGAGCGAAACGGGTCGAACAATTTCAAAAGTCGCCGACTTTTGGCAAAGTCGGGTTTCATGAAACGAAACCCGACCCTAGGATGAGGTCGGCCACGAGGTCGGCGACTTACGCGCCAAAGTCGCATTTCAAAAGTTTGTTTAGCGCTCTTTTTCAGCCAATCAGGATCCACGGACACTGTGGGCAACGTGATGACATAGGCAGGGGTCACCACCATCTTTCAGAAGGGCATGCAAGTGATTGGCTTGCTTTGGGGGGCGTCACAGGGGTTATAAAAGGGCGTGCACGCTGACCGCCATCTTACTTCGGCCGATCTTAGCATAGGGAGAGGCTGCTGATTCTGTAGGGAGAGCGTTAGGCAGGGAAGAAGACAAAAAAACTGCTTCTGCTGCTAGCGATTTTGCCTGTGCAACACACCAGTCACTGTGTGTGCAGTGCAAGGGGAGGCTATATTGTGGTGGATCAGCGGTGTTGGTTGTTAGGCTGCCTTCTAAGGCTTCCTGACAGCTGCATTGCTGTTTCCCCTCTGCTCTGCAAACTGCTTTTTTAAAAGCAATCCCAATTTTTTTTTTGTCCTGCTAAGGTACTGAGCGTGCATTTAGTCACACCATACAGCGGTGTACGCTCCTCACACAGTACCATGTAACGGCTGTTATCACAGCCACAGTGAAGCTATCTGTGTGTCACTGTGGAAGGATAAGTGGAGGACTTGTTCCGTTCTTACAGACCTACACTCTAGGGAGATTCCTATTCTGCCCAATTCTACAATTCACTTTTTTCACACCTGTGCCATCGAGCCTGTGACATAGCGCTCTGATATTCAGTGGGCCTCACACAATCCAAAAGTGTCCAGTGTCCACAAGTGTCTGCAGAAATTCAAAATCTCCCTTATCCTGTAGTCACTTTTTTCACACCTGTGCCATCGAGCCTGTGACATAGCGCTGTGATATTCAGTGGGCCTCACACAATCCAAGTGTCCAGTGTCCACAAGTGTCTGCAGAAATTCAAAATCTCCCTTATCCTATAGTCACTTTTTTCACACCTGTGCCATCGAGCCTGTGACATAGCACTGTGATATTCAGTGGGCCTCACACAATCCAAGTGTCCAGTGTCCACAAGTGTCTGCAGAAATTCAAAATTTCCCTTATCCTGTAGTCACTTTTTTCACACCTGTGCCATCGAGCCTGTGACATAGCGCTCTGATATTCAGTGGGCCTCACACAATCCAAGTGTCCAGTGTCCACAAGTGTCTGCAGAAATTCAAAATCTCCCTTATCCTGTAGTCACTAGTGTTGAGCGATACCGTCCGATACTTAAAAGTATCGTATCGGATGGTATCGGCCGATCTAAAAAAAATATCGGGTATCGCCGATTCCGATACCGGAAGTCCCATTCAAGTCTATGGGACTTCCGGTATCGGAATAAGAAAAACCCTATTTTTGCCTTGTACAGCCTCTCTGGGGTCTGTATGGGCCTTTCGGGGGGCTGTGCCGGCCTGCCGGGGGGTCTGTGCAGGCCTGCCGGTGGTCTGTGCAGGCCTGCCGGTGGTCTGTGCAGGCCTGCCGGTGGTCTGTGCCAGCCTGCCGGGGGGGCTGTGCCGGCCTGCCGGGGGGGCTGTGCCGGCCTGCCGGTGGTCTGTGCAGGCTCCAGGGGTCTGTGCCGGCCTGCCGGGGAGCTGTGCCGGCCTGCCGGGGAGCTGTGCCGGCCTGCCGGGGGGCTGTGCCGGCATCGTCCGATGGGACTACAAGTCCCATCGGGCAATGCCTGCTACCATGACAGTGATTGACACATTAGCCAATGATGGGACAGTAGTACTCCCATCATCCGGCTAATGTGTTGAATGTAAAAAAAAAAAAAAAAAAAATTTACATGCTACATACATACAACCTGCATACTACATGTACCATACATACTACATATATACTACATGCAACATGCAAACTACATACATGCTACATACTACATGCATGCTACATACTACATGCATGCTACATACATAATACATATATACTACATGCATGCAACATACATACAACATATATACTACATGCATGCAACATGCATACTACATATATACTATATATACTACAGGTAACATACATACTACATGCATGCTACATACTACATACATGCTACATACATAATATATATACTACATGCATGCAACATACATACAACATATATAATACATGCATGCAACATGCATACTACATATATACTACATGTAACATACTTACTACATATATACTACATGCTACATACATGCAACATACATACTACATACATAATACATATATACTACATGCATGCAACATACATACAACATATATACTACATGCATGCAACATGCATACTACATATATACTATATATACTACATGTAACATACATACTACATATATACTACATGCTACATACATGCAACATACATACTACATACATACTACATATATACTACATGCATGCAACATACATACAACATATATACTACATGCATGCAACATGCATACTACATATATACTACATGTAACATACATAGTACATATATACTACATGCTACATACATGCAACATACACACTACATGCTACATACATGCAACATACACACTACATGCTACATACATGCAACATACATACTACATGCTACATACATGCAACATACATACTACATGCTACATACATGCAACATACATACTACATACATGCTACATACATACACACTACATGCTACATACATACCACATGCATGCAGCATGCATACTACATATATACTGCATATATACTACATGCATGCAACATACATATATACTACATACAATACGTACATATAGACATACAGTACATATAACATAGAGTACATACTCACCGTCACTTGTCACTTTGATCCCCGAAGCCATTGTCCCCTTGAGGAATAAATATCAAAATAAAAAAACACCAATATAATTACCCCGATCCGCAGAAGTCCACGAGGGTCCCACGTCCATCTTGCGTGGAGAACAGCAGCATCAGCTGATGCTACCGTTCTCTACCAGCTCCAGGAATACAATGACGGAAGGTAGGTATCCTTCCGCACTGTATTCCTCCACCACTTTAAAATAAAAAAGTCCCTAGTCTCACTTTATGCCATTGCTGCGTGGGAAATTCAGAAAGCAAAAAACACAAATATCCTGAACTAAAAGTTAAAAATATACTGCAAATAATGCATAAAGGTAATAATAATTATAAGGGTATTTAGTAAACATAATTTTGATCAAAATAATGTACAAGCCATCCCGCCACGTCACGGCAACCCTTGTGGGACAGTCCCTACTCTAGTATTTAAAACCTTATTACTTGCCAAGTGGCGTGAATGTGAATAAGGGTCGAGCGGCTGAACCACTTGTAACAGCTTAGGCCAGACTGGATGGCTTTCCCAGCTCAGAAAAAGGGCGGTCACACCCCTATATGCACTGAATGCACAATGAAATGAATAAAAAACAAATCTGAACTGAGACAAGTAAGTTAATGTGTATGCACAATGTAAGTGCATTTTAACACATGACCATTAACCAGAGAAAACAGAAAGCAAAAAACACAAATATCCTGAACTAAAAGTTAAAAATATACTGCAAATAATGCATAAAGGTAATAATAATAATAAGGGTATTTAGTAAACATAATTTTGATCAAAATAATGTACAAGCCATCCCGCCACGTCACGGCAACCCTTGTGGGACAGTCCCTACTCTAGTATTTAAAACCTTATTACTTGCCAAGTGGCGTGAATGTGAATAAGGGTCGAGCGGCTGAACCACTTGTAACAGCTTAGGCCAGACTGGATGGCTTTCCCAGCTCAGAAAAAGGGCGGTCATAGAATCATAGATCATAGAATCATAGAATCGTAGAGTTGGAAGGGACCTCCTGGGCCATCTGGTCCAACCCCCTGCTCAATGCAGGATTCGCTAAATCATCCCAGTCAGATGTCTGTCCAGCCTCTGTTTGAAGACTTCCATTGAAGGAGAACTCACCACTTCTCGTGGCAGCCTGTTCCACTCATTGATCACTCTAACTGTCAAAAAGTTTTTTCTAATATCTAATCTGTGTCTCCTCCCATTCAGTTTCATCCCATTGCTTCTAGTCTTTCCTTGTGCAAATGAGAATAAAGTTGATCCTTCTACAATGTGACAGCCCTTTAGATATTTGTAGACAGCTATTAAGTCTCCTCTCAGTCTTCTCTTTTGCAAACTAAACATTCCTAAATCCTGCAACCTTTCCTCATAAGACAGGGTTTGCAGACCGGTCACCATTCTGGTCGCTCTTTTCTGAACTTGCTCCAGTTTGTTGATGTCTTTTTTAAAATGTGGTGCCCAAAACTGGACACAATATTCCAGATGAGGTCTGACCAAAGAGGAGTAGAGGGAAATAATGACTTCACGTGATCTAGACTGTATGCTTCTGTTAATACATCCTAGAATTGCATTTGCCTTTTTTGCTGCTGCATCACACTGTTGACTCATATTCAGTCTGTGATCTATTAGTATACCCAAGTCTTTTTCACATGTGCTGTCACTTAGCCCTATTCCTGCCATTCTATATATGCTTTTTTCATTTTTATTGCCCAGATGTAGTACTTTGCATTTCTCCCTGTTAAAAACCATTCTGTTAGTTGCTGCCCACTTCTCCAGTTTATTTAAATCTTTTTGAATCCTCTCTCTCTCTCTCTTCTCTAGTATTAGCTATCCCTCCTAGCTTTGTGTCATCAGCAAATTTAATCAGTTTACCCTCAATTCCTTCATCTAAATCGTTGATAAAGATGTTGAACAATACAGGGCCCAGGACAGAGCCCTGTGGTACCCCACTTGAGACATTCTTCCAACTGGATGTGCAGCCATTTATGACCACTCTTTGGGTCCGATCACTAAGCCAGTTATGAATCCACCTAACAGTTGCCTTGTCCATTCCATACTTAGTCATTTTTTCAATAAGGATTGTATGAGAGACTTTGTCAAATGCTTTGCTGAAGTCAAGATATACTATATCTACAGCATTTCCTTGATCCACCCAATCAGTGATACCGTCATAGAAGGAAATTAAGTTAGTCTGACATGACTTATTAGTTACAAACCCATGTTGACTCTGTTTAATCACTTCATTCTTATCCAGGTATTGACATACATGTTGTTTAATAATTTGTTCAAAGATCTTTCCTGGTATAGAAGTCAGACTCACCGGCCTATAGTTGCCTGGGTCCACCTTCTTCCCCTTTTTGAAGATAGGAACAACATTTGCTCTTCTCCAGTCTTCTGGTACTTCTCCTGTTCTCCAAGAATTTTCAAAGATTATGGAGAGAGGTTCAAAAATTTCTTCTGCTATCTCCTTCAGTACTCTGGGGTGTAATTCATCTGGACCTGGAGACTTGAATTCATTTAGGTTAGCTAAGTGTTTCCTCACTATCTTTCTGTTTATAGATATCCTGGATTCTTCTATTCCCTTAATAGGACAATGAATAACAGTTGATGTTACATTTCCTTTCTGAGAGAAAACAGATGCAAAATAGGAATTTAAAAGTTCAGCCTTCTCAACATCCTGTCTTACCATTTCATCATTTTCATCCTGTAAAAATCCTATAGCATCTTTGACTTTTCTTTTACTTTTGACATATCCCCAAAATCCTTTATTATTGCCTTTGACATCTCTTGCAAGCCTCAATTCATTTTCAGCTTTAGCTAATCTGATTTGTGCCCTGCAGGTTCTGCAGACAGCATTATATTCTTCTTTAGATATGCCTCCCTCTTTCCATTTTATAAACATTTTTTTCTTCCTTTTTAGCATGTGCTTAAGTTCTGTGTTCATCCATCCTGGTTTCCTTAAATGCTTCCTATTCTTCCCTCTTTTCGGAATTGTTAACAACTGTGCTTTGAGAATTTCATTTTTCAAGATTTCCCATCTTTCCTGGACATTTTTGTCTTTAAGGATATCCAGCCATTGAATCCCTCCAATTCTCTTTCTGAATCCCTTAAAATCTGCCTTTCTGAAATCTAACCTTGACGTCTGAGTCTTCACAGGTCTTCCGCCTCTAGTTATCCAAAATTCTAAAATAGCATGGTCGCTACCTCCTAGGGTCCCAGCCACTATTACCTCCTCAACCATTTCCTCCCTGTTTATAAGGATTAGATCCAAGGTAGCAGTTCCCCTTGTTTTCTCCCTTACCTTTTGGAAGATAAAGTTGTCAGCAAGAGAGGATAAGAATTTCCTTGACCTGTTAGTTTTGCCTGAGAGAGATTCCCAACAAATGTCTGGATAGTTGAAATCTCCCATGACAACTATGTCATATTTTTTGGAGAACTTGGCCATTTGATGCATAAAGAGTTCATCCATATCTTCAGCTTGCACAGGCGGCCTGTAGTAAATGCCTACAATGGTGTCCTTTCCATTGTTCTGTCCTTGTATTCTTACCCAAACAGTTTCCACAGAACTCCCAGTCTCTGAAGCTTCAATCTCTGTGCAGATATACGCGTTTCTAACATACAATGCGACACCCCCTCCTCGTTTATCAAGTCTGTTTCTTGCAAATAAGTTGTATCCTTCTAGTCTTGTATTCCAATCATGTGTATTGTCCCACCAAGTTTCAGTGATTCCAATGACATCATATTTCTTTTCCTGTGTTAGTAGTTCCAATTCTCCTTGTTTGTTGCCCATGCACTGAATGCACAATGAAATGAATAAAAAACAAATCTGAACTGAGACAAGTAAGTTAATGTGTATGCACAATGTAAGTGCATTTTAACACATGACCATTAACCAGAGAAAACAGAAAGCAAAAAACACAAATATCCTGAACTAAAAGTTAAAAATATACTGCAAATAATGCATAAAGGTAATAATAATAATAAGGGTATTTAGTAAACATAATTTTGATCAAAATAATGTACAAGCTATCCCGCCACGTCACGGCAACCCTTGTGGGACAGTCCCTACTCTAGTATTTAAAACCTTATCACTTGCCAAGTGGCGTGAATGTGAATAAGGGTCGAGCGGCTGAACCACTTGTAACAGCTTAGGCCAGACTGGATGGCTTTCTCAGCTCAGAAAAAGGGCGGTCACACCCCTATATGCACTGAATGCACAATGAAATGAATAAAAAACAAATCTGAACTGAGACAAGTAAGTTAATGTGTATGCACAATGTAAGTGCATTTTAACACATGACCATTAACCATTTCATTGTGCATTCAGTGCATATAGGGGTGTGACCGCCCTTTTTCTGAGCTGGGAAAGCCATCCAGTCTGGCCTAAGCTGTTACAAGTGGTTCAGCCGCTCGACCCTTATTCACATTCACGCCACTTGGCAAGTGATAAGGTTTTAAATACTAGAGTAGGGACTGTCCCACAAGGGTTGCCGTGATGTGGCGGGATGGCTTGTACATTATTTTGATCAAAATTATGTTTACTAAATACCCTTATTATTATTATTACCTTTATGCATTATTTGCAGTATATTTTTAACTTTTAGTTCAGGATATTTGTGTTTTTTGCTTTCTGTTTTCTCTGGTTAATGTATGTAGCATGTAGTGTGTATGTTGCATGTATGTAGCATGTAGTATGTATGTTACATGTAGTATATATAGTATATATGTAGTATGCATGTTGCATGCATGTAGTATATATGTTGTATGTATGTTGCATGCATGTAGTATATATGTATTATGTATGTAGTATGTATGTAGCATGTATGTAGTATGTATGTTGCATGTATGTACCATGTAGTATATATGTAGTATGTATGTTACATGTAGTATATATAGTATACAGTATATGTAGTATGCATGTAGTATATATGTTGTATGTATGTTGCATGCATGTAGTATATATGTATTATGTATGTAGTATGTAGCATGTATGTAGTATGTAGCATGTATGTAGTATGCATGTTGCATGTAGTATGTATGTTACATGTAGTATATATGTAGTATGCATGTTGTATGTATGTAGCATGTATGTAGCATGTACAGTATGTAGCATGTAATTTTTTTTTATTTTTTTTTTTTTACATTCAGCACATTAGCCGGATGATGGGACTACTACTGTCCCATCATTGGCTAATGTGTCAATCACTGTCATGGTAGCAGGCATCGCCCGATGGGACTTGTAGTCCCATCGGACGATGCCTGCACAGCCCCCCGGAGCCTGCACAGACCACCGGCAGGCCGGCACAGCCCCCCGGAGCCTGCACAGACCACCGGCAGGCCGGCACAGCCCCCCGGCAGGCCGGCACAGCCCCCCGGAGCCTGCACAGACCACCGGCAGGCCGGCGCAGCCCCCCGGCAGGCCGGCACAGCCCCCCGGAGCCTGCACAGACCACCGACAGGCTGGCACAGCCCCCCCGGCAGGCCGGCACAGCCCCCGGAGCCTGCACAGACCACCGGCAGGCCGGCACAGCCGCCGGCAGGCCGGCACAGACCCCCGGAGCCTGCACAGACCACCGGCAGGCCGGCACAGACCCCCGGACAGTCGGCACAGCCCCCCCGAAGGCCCGAACTGACGGCGCATCATGATGCGCACAGACAGCGCATCATGATGACGTCATTCGGCAGCCAATCAGAGCCACAAAAGTGGCTCATTGCATTTTGGACTTCCGATTCCGGTATCCGATACGAAAAAATATCGGTACTCGGTATCGGAATTCCGATACGGCAAATATCGGCCGATACCCGATACTTGCGGTATCGGAAAGCTCAACACTAGTAGTCACTTTTTTCACACCTGTGCCATCGAGCCTGTGACATAGCGCTGTGATATTCAGTGGGCCTCACACAATCCAAGTGTCCAGTGTCCACAAATGTCTGCAGAAATTCAAAATCTCCCTTATCCTGTAGTCACTTTTTTCACACCTGTGCCATCGAGCCTGTGACATAGCGCTGTGATATTCAGTGGGCCTCACACAATCCAAGTGTCCAGTGTCCACAAGTGTCTGCAGAAATTCAAAATCTCCCTTATCCTGTAGTCACTTTTTTCACACCTGCTGCATCGAGCCTGTGACATAGCGCTCTGATATTCAGTGGGCCTCACACAATCCAAGTGTCCAGTGTCCACAAGTGTCTGCAGAAAATCTAAATCTCCCCTGTCCTATAGACACCATGTACCTTGTTTTACATTACTATATAGTTTGTAGGATTTTGTCTACATTTCTACCAAAAATGAGGAAGGCTGGTGGAAGAGGCCGTGGAATTGGGCGGGGGTTGGCAGCTGGTAATGATGGTGTTGGTGGTGGATCTGATGGTAGTGGCAAAAGCAAAATAGGACCGAATGCAGGAGGTGTTGAGCCTGCGTCATCGTCTGGCTCCATAAGGCTTCGAAGGCTTAGTTTTCTAGGAGTTGGCAAACCGCTTTTAACGCCAGAGCATCAGGAAAAAGTTTTGTCTTACATTGCTGACTCAGCCTCCAGCTCTATCGCCTCCTCTTCTGAAGTTGTAAAAAGTAAAAGCACTGAGTCGTCATTGGAGGCTCATGTTCATGAACCACACCTTTCCTTGTGTCCTTCACCCCAACCAAGATTGAAGGATGACGCAGGCCATACTACTGATTACTCCATGGAGCTGTTTTCACATACCATGCCTGGATTATCAAGTGAAATGGTGAATTACCCAGGCCAAGATGAATCTGACATGGAGTGCACTGATGCACAGCCGCTGATAGATGATTCTGCTGGTACATTCACTCAGAGCACTACATTGTCCTCGCTGTGTACAGAGCCAGATTCTGACCCTCATGAGACTCAGGTGCCCCTTCCCGCACACTATACCACCATACACGGTGACACAGAGGAAGGTGCACATGACATAGAAGAGGAGGTGATGGATGACCCAGTTGTTGACCCAGATTGGCATCCATTGGGGGAAGAGGGTGCTGCTTCCAATAGCTCAGATGAGGAGCATCCACAGCAGACATCGACATCGCAACAGCTGTTATCTGGCAGGCCCGGAGCACTCCAAAGACAGGTTCCAAACATCAAAAGAGTTGCTGGACAGCTTGTCCAGAGGGTCAAAACATCACAGCGTGCTAGGCCGCAAAATGTCTGCCAAAGTAGGAAGAGTGCAGTGTGGCACTTTTTTGAACAAAATCCTCATGATCAGGCCAAGGTTATCTGTAAGAAGTGCGCAAAGACCTTTAGCCGAGGGAAAAATCTGAAAAATTTGAATACCAGTTGCATGCTTAGACATTTAACCAGCATGCACTTGCAAGCGTGGACACAACACCAAACCTCAAGTGCCACATGTGCAACTGATCACAACGAAGGTAGTCAGCAACGCTACATTGTTTCCCCCACTGTAAGCCCACCGGTTAGCACAGCAGCAAATGTTGAGGTGTCGTTGCAAGACCACAGCAGTCAGGGAATCCCACTGTTATATCAACGAAATACTGATTCTAGGCCATCAGAAAGAACACCAACTCCATCACCATTATCAACCCTCTCTCAGTCCGCCCTGTCCACCGCTACGTCCACCATATGCAGCTCTCAAGTCCAGCTCACCCTCCCAGACACTATGAGTAGGTCAAGAAAGTACTCAGTCTCTCATCCGTGTACACTGGGTTTGAACGCCCACATTGCCAAACTAATCTCGTTTGAGATGATGCCCTTTCGGTTGGTGGAAAGCACAGCTTTCCGCGAACTCATGGCCAATGCAGTACCACGCTATGACCTACCCAGTCGCCACTTCTACTCTCGCAAAGCCATCCCAGCCCTCCACCATCATGTGAAAGACCGCATTGTCCATGCACTCAAGCAGTCAGTGAGCGGAAAGGTGCACCTCACAACTGATGCATGGTCCAGTCGGCATGGCCAGGGCCGTTACGTGTCCATCACTGCGCACTGGGTTAATGTGGTGGATGCAGGGTCCACAGGGGACAGCGGTGGTGGGACAGTGCTGCCTAGCCCACGGTATAGGAAACAGTTGGCTGTAGGCGTTCGACCCTCCTCCTCCTCCACCTCCTCCAGAAGCGAAAGCTCGTCCACAGAGCGCAGTCGTACGAGCACTCCATCTGCAGCTGCCACTGTTGCACACGATGTGTCCCCCTATCGAGCAGCTAGTGGAAAGCGTCAGCAGGCTGTGTTGCAGATGATGTGTTTGGGCGACAGACACACCGCCGAGGTGCTGGCCGAGTACTTGAAGCGACAAACTGAGTCATGGCTGGGCAGTGTACATCTTGAGGCAGGCAAGGTAGTTAGTGATAACGGCCGTAATTTTGTGGCAGCCATAGCCCTTTCAAAACTCAGCCACATACCTTGCTTGGCTCACACCTTGAACCTGGTGGTGCAGTGCTTCCTCAAAAATTATCCGGAGTTAACAGCCCTCCTCCATAAGGTGCGAAGACTGTGCGCGCACATCCGCCGGTCGCCTGTACACTCCGTTCGTATGCAGAAGCTGCAGCGATTGCTCCACCTTCCCAACCACCGCCTCATTATCGACATTGCAACAAGGTGGAACTCCACCCTGCACATGGTGGAGCGGCTGTGCGAGCAGAGGCAGGCCATAATGCATTTGTGGGAGGATACACGGCCAGGCACTTTGAGAGCAGACATGGAGTTGACAGGTGTGCAGTGGTCGAAGCTGAAAGACCTTTGTAAAGTCCTTCAGCATTTTGAGGAATGCACACGGCTGGTAAGCGCAGACGACGCCATCCTAAGCATGAGCATCCCACTTATGCGTCTGCTCATGCAAACTTTGACGCACCTTAAGGAGCAGGCGTTTGCAGCCAATGTTGATGAGGAGGAAGAGGAGGAGGGAATCCTTGATGACATTCAGCCATTGTCTGCTCAGGAACCTCTCCTGGACGAGGTGGAGGAAGAAGAGGAGGAGGAGGAGGATGATGGGGATGATTACTTAGGGGAGGAGGATGCATCTCGTGGGGCAAGTGAAAATGTTGGCGTGGCAAGGTCTGGTACAGGGTTTGTGCCTGACTGGAGGGATGTGGATTTGCCAGAAAGTGCTCCTCCACCCAGCACTCGCAGTGCATCATTGACACCGGGAACATTGGCCCACATGTCAGATTATGCCTTGCGGATCCTAAAAAGGGACCCCGCATTGCCAAAATGATGAACGATGACGACTACTGGTTGGCCAGCATCCTGGATCCACGCTATAAAGGCAAATTACAAAACATCATGCCACAGGAGAACCTTGACCTAATATTGGCTAATAAACAAGCAACTCTGGTAAATCGGTTGCTTGAGGCATTCCCAGCACACAGCAGCGGTGATGGTTCTCACACGAGCCGTACGGGCCAGGGGCAGCTTGGCAGAGGTGTTCGTGGTGCACACAGCAGAAGTGGCGTTGGAGACAGGGGTTTCATGACAATGTTGTGGACTGATTTTTCAAATACCGCTCACACAACTGGTAATACTGCATCGATGGAAAGTGACAGGAGACAGCAGTTGTCAACTATGGTAACAAACTACTTTTCCTCCCATATCGATGTTCTCCCACACAGGTCATTCCCCTTTGACTATTGGGCCGCTAAACTGGACACCTGAACTGAATTGGCCCAATATGCCTTACAGGAGCTCGCTTGCCCAGCTGCAAGTGTGCTATCGGAAAGAGTCTTCAGTGCAGCTGGATCAATCCTGACAGAAAAAAGGACCCGTCTGTCAACCCAAAATGTGGATGATCTAACCTTCATTAAAATGAACCACGCATGGGTTTCCAAGGATTTTGTCCCACCTTCCCCTGATGACACATAGGGTGACAGAAAAATGGCTTGCTTTGGTCCACCTCTTCCTGGTACTTCACCTATTTCGCCTTTTGCATCAGCTGAATGTCCAACATCAACATATGCCACTTTCTAAAACTCCCTAACTGTGCTGCCTCCCCCCCCATGGCCGGGGTCACCACCTACCGCACGACACCGTGCGAGTGCCGTTGCCCTGGACAGGTGGGTAGGCCGACGCTTGGGCGCGGGCACTGGCACAGGGTCCCTCATAGTGCAATCAAGTGTCTCTGATGGTGGTGGTGCACACCCGCCGTCATACACACCGCTGTACTATGAGGGGCCCAGTGCCAGTACCGACACCCACGAGGGGGCCCCCCTTGCTTGGGCAGGGCCGCAGCATTTGCAATCTTTACCTCTCCCTGCTCCTCCGCTGTGTAATCTGGGCTGTCAAATCCATACTGTGCCTGACACCGTCTGAGCCTGCCTCCTGAGACATATATTTTGAATGTGTACGCTATCCATACATGTTATCCAGGGATACGGTACCCTTTCTAACCTTTGTGCAATCACGTGCAATCCATACTGGGCCTAACACCGTCTGAGCCTGCCTCCTGAGACATATATTTTGAATGTGTACGCTATCCATACATGTTATCCAGGGATACGGTACCCTTTCTAACCTTTGTGCAATCACGTGCAATCCATACTGGGCCTAACACCGTCTGAGCCTGCCTCATGCTGTATAGACATATATTTTGAATGTGTACGCCATCCATACATGTTATCCAGGGATACGGTACCCTTTCTAACCTTTGTGCAATCATGTGCAATCCATACTGGGCCTAACACCGTCTGAGCCTGCCTCATGCTGTATAGACATATATTTTGAATGTGTACGCAAACCATACATGTTATCCGGGGATACGGTACCCTTTCTTACCTTTGTGCAATCACGTGCAATCCATACTGGGCCTAACACCGTCTGAGCCTGCCTCCTGAGACATATATTTTGAATGTGTACGCTATCCATACATGTTATCCAGGGATACGGTACCCTTTCTAACCTTTGTGCAATCACGTGCAATCCATACTGGGCCTAACACCGTCTGAGCCTGCCTCATGCTGTATAGACATATATTTTGAATGTGTACGCTATCCATACATGTTATCCAGGGATACGGTACCCTTTCTAACCTTTGTGCAATCACGTGCAATCCATACTGGGCCTAACACCGTCTGAGCCTGCCTCATGCTGTATAGACATATATTTTGAATGTGTACGCTATCCATACATGTTATCCGGGGATACGGTACCCTTTCTAACCTTTGTGCAATCACGTGCAATCCATACTGGGCCTAATACCGTCTGAGCCTGCCTCCTGAGACATATATTTTGAATGTGTACGCTATCCATACATGTTATCCAGGGATATGGTACCCTTTCTAACCTTTGTGCAATCACGTGCAATCCATACTGGGCCTAACACCGTCTGAGCCTGCCTCATGCTGTATAGACATATATTTTGAATGTGTACGCTATCCATACATGTTATTCAGGGATACGGTACCCTTTCTAACCTTTGTGCAATCACGTGCAATCCATACTGGGCCTAACACCGTCTGAGCCTGCCTCCTGAGACATATATTTTGAATGTGTACGCTATCCATACATGTTATCCAGGGATATGGTACCCTTTCTAACCTTTGTGCAATCACGTGCAATCCATACTGGGCCTAACACCGTCTGAGCCTGCCTCATGCTGTATAGACATATATTTTGAATGTGTACGCTATCCATACATGTTATCCAGGGATACGGTACCCTTTCTAACCTTTGTGCAATCACGTGCAATCCATACTGGGCCTAACACCGTCTGAGCCTGCCTCATGCTGTATAGACATATATTTTGAATGTGTACGCTATCCATACATGTTATCCGGGGATACGGTACCCTTTCTAACCTTTGTGCAATCACGTGCAATCCATACTGGGCCTAACACCGTCTGAGCCTGCCTCCTGAGACATATATTTTGAATGTGTACGCTATCCATACATGTTATCTGGGGATACGGTACCCTTTCTCACCTTTGTGCAATCACGTGTAATCCATACTGGGCGTGAGAACGGCTGGCGAGCTGTTAAGCAAGCTACAGCACCTGTCCAGACAAGTACAGGGATTCCCTAGCGAGGAGACTTATTTGATTGTTTTCAATGTTGGGACAGCACTTTTTGGGGAGCACTATACTCTGGAGAATGATAGATGGGGCCCACCATACACTGGAACATTCCAAAGGTGGACATCAGACACTGGAGCAGCATTTACAGGGCCCATTATACACTAGAGCATTAGAAATGGGGCCCATTATGTTTGGAGCATTATTTGGGCCCATAAGACAGTGGAGCTTCATCCATGGGGACCAACATATACTGTAGCATTATGTGGAGCTCATCATATACTGTTTCAAACATTATATGGGACCAATGATTCTGTATGGAGAAATAGATGGGCCTCGTCTTGAGATGTAAAAAGTGAGGTATTTTTCATTGTACTATACCGCTATTTCTCTGCCGTATCGGAGCATGATGAGTTGTGGTATGTGTTAAAGGGGCGCTCTTTCGCCCAGGGCACATGAAAACCTGGAGCCAGCCCTCCCCCCCCACAGTTTGTAGCCAAATAACCCCCATTTTTCAGTGCGTAACTTGTATTATGAAGTTAATTAAGGTTGACAAGCTTAAGAAAGAAGAATTGATGCTTTTGGCATTCAAATGGGCACTGTAGGTGTGTTTCCTGTCCTCCTCTCACTGCCGACTTTTATTCCCCATTGACTTACATTGGGTTTCGTGTTTCGGGACGACCCCGACTTTTCCCTATAATCGGACGATCTTGCTCGACCCGACTTTTGGAAAAGTCGGGTTTCACGAAACGAAACGCGACCCTAAAAAACCAAAAGTCGCTCAACTCTAACGATCACATGTGGCTGCGATCCTATGGAGTTATGTTTTAGAACGTCTCAACAGAGTAGAAGTAGAGCTGTCCAGGAATTTAACATCTGTGGGTGGTCTGGACACAGTTGAATGGGTTATCTGTGTTAATTATTTTTTATCCATTGGTTTTATTGTTTAAAATTTACAAATATCCATGGTCACTCCATTGTTGAATGTCCTCTGCTTAGTCAATCATTATGCTTAGCAGTCGGATGCAATCTACATTATTATCACCATGATAAGCTGCAGCATTTATTTGGATCCGTGAGCATACATGGGTTTCTAATGTATAGGTGTGTAATGTGCATACTCATGTATAATATGAATGCACTGTGTAATGCATTTGCAAGTGTAACCTGTGTTTGTATATTGTGCATACATGTGTGAAATGTGTATACACATATGTAATATATAAATGTGTATGTAATGCATTTACAACGTGTGGCATGCAATGCATATATTGTAGCTATTAACATATATGTTGATTTTTTTTTGGGTCCCGATCCAGCCGCCATGTTAATACTACTTAGTTACTGGTGCAGAGTACTGTGAACCATCTATCACCTGCTGCATCCTCAGCATTTACTGTATATGCTGTGAAGCTATGCACGTATGATGTTGCAGGGTCAAACTAATCAGAAAAGGCACTGGAGATGTACGTAGTAGGCTATGGACAGACAGCCACAAACTATTGATGTGGCCTCTAGACCAGGGTCCTGCAGAACTTTTTACCTAACTCAATTTATTTCATTATGTAATGAAATATATATTTTTTTCACTTTTTTGCAGTGTTTGGCACTAGCGTGAAAAGTAAATTGGGTTGCGGCATGGAGAACTCAGTTCAGACACACAGTAAGTTTAGATCCTCACATATCAGAAATGCTTTGGATTTTACCCAAGGATTTGTTCAGATAAATTTCACAATGGCTTACAGCATCTGAATGAGATTTTACAAATCTTTTAAAGCCACAGCATGCAATTTTCTTTTCTGTTGTGAATTCTACCCCCCCATGTACGGTATGTACATGTGAGAGAGCACTAGGGCCATAGTTGTGGCTGAGAGTATGTGTATTAACGCTCCCTGGTCTGCTGTCACAAGAATATAATGTCCCCTCTGCCCCATACCTTCTGCTTCAACCTCTGCACAGTCAGGGTCCCATCGGGCTGGCTGAAGTTCCACTGCTGGCGGTGTTGCATATAAAGAGACAGAGTCCATTTCAAACTTAAAAATGTAAAACTTTACTTTCCTCTTTATCACTTCCAATTCTGGGCTGATATGGACAATGTGCAAAGCAGTGCATTGTTTAGTGGCTGCTGCTGGTTGCTGTAGATATGTACCTATTGTTTTAATCCACTTATAAAGGTAAAAAAGATGGTTAATACCATCTCTGAAGACCCTTGCTGTTTTATTGTTTGCAAATTGCATTTTACTGTGTGTTTTATCCTCATGTAGGCTGCAGTTTCCTGTTAGGAGGTGACAAGGTTAACTGTAGGCGCGCCCAGAGTTGGGGAGGAGTAATGGGCATTGGTGTGGTAGTTCCTGGTTTTATAGGTAGTTGGTAGTGAGCTACAGATAAGGAAATACACCCTCAGATGAGAATAATCATCACTGTGTGTGTGTGTGGTGGCAACAAATTGACAAGGGAGAAATTTATTCAAAAAGTAATCCTCAAGTGGCAGCAGTTCCCACTATATTGCAAGTTGGGGCACCCAGTCTGGAAGAGCTTAAGCAGATCATTGTGTTAGAGGCAGACGTGGAGATCAGCCGTGAAGGAAGTAAGGGTTATTCAGGCTGGAGCACATCTGTAAGGTGGTAGCTAGTGAGGGCTCCTTTACATAATGTAGTTGGAGTGCAGTAGACACAGCGAAACATATTGATTCATGTGGCCCTGCACCAGGAAGATGGGGTTACCGAATTTGTCCTTTTGTTCCTCAGCAAAGTTCATCATCACAAGTATTGTGCTGCTGTCCAAAATCACTAAGAATGTACCTGTGTGTTCTCGAGAAGAAAACAGCAACCTTTCTCCTGATACCCACTGCACATAAGTTCTGTTGTCAGTAAAAAAAACAAAACTTTATTTTTACAAACTTGTCTGGTTTGTTCCCCGTAGGCTTAAAGGGTCCGGCGCTACATAAATTGTACCAGAACATAATCTGAAGGTGTCCATGCCCAAAAAGCAACTGCACACACACACCCAGGGACCCCTTTGTAATGTGTTAGGGGCACAGAAATAGAAGTCGGACAAATTCCCTCCTTACACACTGTCGAAGATGATAAGCTGATGGATGAGGGTGCCACTATTGGACAACCACCAATCTGATATTTATGAAATATCTCAGACAATGTTTACACATCAGAATTTTGGTTAGTATTTTACATTAGTATTTGAAAGCCAAAACCATGAGTGGTGAAAAATTCACAAGTGTTGCACATGTTTCTATTATACTTTTCCTCTGTTTATTCCTCCCCTAATTTTGGCCTACAAATACCCAGGTAAAATACTGACCAAAATACTGCCATGTGAATATGGCCATAGGATAAAAAATAAGTAATGTACATCCCCTATAACAATTCAGTTAACAATGTATTTTGCAAAATTGTTCTTGCTGTGTCACTCCTTTGGAACATTTTGCACTGTAGCACTGAAAATGTCACCTTTATAGTGTGAAGGAGTTTTGAGACTTAGCTGTCAAAAATTGAAGAAGTAGCATGCTACAGGCACTGTGCATCAGTTTAGAACCATGGGACATAAAGGTGCTATATAGTAAGTTGGTAAGTATGCCTGTTATTCCCTTTATGCTAAATGACCGTCATTTCAAGTTGAAGGACACTTTTTTGGTCTCCTGTAAAAACATCCTTACAAACCAAAAGAATACTATTTTTTTTCTTTTTATATGGTCATAAAGGTTTAAATTAAAGGATTCCAATAGGCAGCACATGTGCTTTTAGTTAT
Source organism: Dendrobates tinctorius (assembly GCF_039654945.1). NCBI lineage: Eukaryota > Metazoa > Chordata > Amphibia > Anura > Dendrobatidae > Dendrobates > Dendrobates tinctorius. The sequence goes on along the minus strand of NW_027361679.1, from coordinate 16,256,330 downwards.
ATAGTATACATTTACTATTTACACTGTAGTGGTTTAAGTGCAGCTGCTGACAAATAAGCATGGATTCCATTGTTCTACAGAAGAGAACCCTGAAATGTAAATCACTCTGGTCATAAACCCTCTCATGCAATATACTTCATTTCAGAATTTCCCATAAACCTGATGAAGCATGAAAACAACAAATTGATTTTATAATAAGCTATGACAGCAACCGAAGCCCAATGGTGTTCAGAAGTATGAGTGTCCAGTCCTGTTAGCTTCATTTCAGCTGCTCTTTTTTACAATCAAGACTTCACTTACTAAACTAAGCACACAATATAAACCTGAGATTATGATTTTAAAAACTTTAAGAAAAATAATTGTTAAATATATTCTTAATAATGAGCAGTATAATTCATTAATCCCCTAGACCACCCAGCTAGCTTTTGAGGATTTTGGTTTCTAGATGAACTTTAACTAGCTTCAAAATAGCTATAATTTAAGATGTGAAGCCCTTTAACATAGTCTAACTCCTGTAAACAGAGGGTCTCTTTGTGACAGCCTCTATCTATAAGTCCTATTAGGGCAGAAGGATATCATAGAACAAAATCCCTTACTAGACATTTTCTATGTGAGCCAGATCAGATGCTAATCTAGTTTATTAGAAATGCCCATGTAGTAAATGGACACCAATTCAATCTACTGGCTGATTGGCAATGTCTCTTCCACCATCAGTTTACTGGAATTGCAGACAGTCAAAAACCAAGGCAACTCCAATGTGAAAGACACTAGACATAAATACATCCTAACTGTCTTAAATCCAGAGCAGTCCTGAACTTGGGAGCTTTCACACTATCATGGGAGGTCAAGGGCATGTCCAGACTTCAACTGACACAAATACAGTAGAATATAATAGTAGAGCAGGGAGCCATAAGATCCCTGCTCCAATGTTCAGTGTGGGGTAATGACTGAAGCACTTGCAAGGATATTCAGGTTATGTGATATTTTCAGGTTATGTGATAGGCAGCATATCCCAGCTCAACATTAACCCCTTCACCCTGAAGCCTTTTTTTTAACCTACCTGACCAGGTCAAATTTTACTATTCTGTCCAGTGATACTTTATGTGATTATTACTCTAGAATGCTTCAACAGATCCCACTGATTCTGAGACTGTTTTCTCGTGACATATTGTGCTTCATGATAGTATACCTATCACACATCCTCCGTCCCACAGTCCAGTGCCCATATACCCATCACACATCCTCCATCCCATAGTCCCGTGTCCATATACTCATCAGATATATCCTTCATCCCATATTCCCGTGTCCATATACCCATCACACATCCTCCATCCCAAAGTCCCAAGCTGGGTGGCACTGGAGATGTGCTGTTATGTAACCTGACAGTGCGGCTCTGTGTGCGGCCGCTGCTGATGGAATTTTCTACGCCGGTAACAATAGAGAGCGGCAGTAATAGAGGAGGGGGTGATTCATTTCTGTCATGTGCTCTCTGCTTCCTTCTGTGGGGGGCAGACAATGGCTGGGAGCTTATGCTCCCGGGAATGCTAGATTTCTCCCACACACTGTGACGACTCCTGGAGTGGACTCTCTGGGTCATGATACCAACCCACCCAGGGTGAGCTGACCTAGTGAGGACCAGCCCCTATACAGGGATTGTCAGGGGCAGTCCCAGGGGAGTAAAGTACTATGACTGCTGGAACTAGGTGGCCTGCACACAGAAGATGCGAGAGAGTGTGTCTAGCAAGGTGCAGGAGGGAACACGCAGGATACAGGAGTGTGCTAAGTGTGGTCACAGGGGCTCGCAGGGTATAGTGTTGTGAGTTAATTTTTCCCTTCACCATTGAGGTCTGATGAACTCCCTCCTCTGGTGAAGGAAGGTAGTGAGGCTGATTACCAAACACATGGGCAGCTAGATGATGACTGGGTGGCTGGAATTGAGGACTGGATATAAGGCTGCCGACGCCCTTCTTCCTGGCTGGTGATTTTACTGCTGGATTCTTGGAGACCGTCTGATTCCTGCATCTCAAAGCTAAGTTTTTCTACTCTGCTTTGTACTCTTCAGTTTTGTTTTGCCTTATTTTTTGGGAGTTCTGCCTTCCCCGCCCGGGGGTGAGCTGAACTCCATTTTTGTCTTTGATCTGTTGATATTTTGCTCTGTCTTCAGAATATACCTGAGTGCTGATATAGTCTTTTGAAGCCTAGCGACTTCAGGGCCTGTTTTTCCTATCAGTCGGTTGGCTCATTTTGATAGGATTTTTGCGGATGGCAGACAGCAGCTTTCCTGTCCTGTCCTATGTAGTTAGCTTGGGCCCCATCATTTGCTCAACCTATCTTTCTATCTGTGTTAGTGTTTTCATCTTGCTTCACCGTCATTATATGTTGGGGGCTGCCTATTGCTTTGGGGTCTGCTCTGGGGCAGTTTAGTTTTTCCTTTTTCTGTCTTTAGGCTATATAGTTCTCCGGCTGTGATCGAGGGGTCTAGGGCACCGTAGGAACCCCCCACGGCTACTGCTAGTTGTGGTGGATAGGTTCAGGGGTCTGCAATCCGATAGCTGCCAACCTCTCTGGTTTTTCTGGACTTAGCTGGTATTTTGTTTTTTCCTCCTTCGGTGACTTATCATAACAGAATCACCAGCCATACCGCAGATCCTAGGGTACTCAATAGCAGGAGAGAATTGTAAAAAAAAAAAAAGTGTCAGAATTATTATTATTTTTTTTTTTGTGTGTATATTTTTTCCTCTATATCTCTGAGGCCGTAGGGGGAATTTTTCTCAATGGAGATGAAGCAATTGTCTGATCGTGTGGAGCAGCTTGCTGCTGAAGTGCGGGGAATTTCCGCCTATCTTGCTCATTCACATGCTGCTGAACCAAAGATTCCTACTCCTGATGTATGTTTGGGGGATTGGTCTAAATTCTTGAATTTCAATAATAATTGTAAATTATTTTTTGTCTTGAAGCCTAACTCGTCGGGGAACTCCGCGCAGCAGGTTAAAATTGTCATCTCTTTGCTGCGCGGCGATCCCCAGGATTGGGTGTTTTCTTTGAAACCTGATGATCCTATTCTGAATAATGTGAACGCATTTTTTCAAGCCTTGGGGTTGTTGTATGATGAACCTAATGCTATTGATCAGGCTGAAAAGACCCTGTTGGCATTAAGCCAGGGTCGGGATTCGGCAGAGTTGTACTGTCAAAAGTTCCAAAAGTGGGCGGTCCTTACTACTTGGAATAATGGTGCCTTGGCAGCTCTCTTTCGGAAAGGTTTGTCAGAAACCGTAAAAGATACTATGGTGGGATTTCCTGTTCCCTCTGGTCTTGACGATTCTATGTCATTAGCCATTCAGGTTGATCGGCGTTTGCGTGAACGCAAGACCGCACGAGAGGTGTTGCCACCTGTTGAACAAATGTCTGAACCTATGCAATGTGATAGAGTTTTGTCCAGGGCGCAATATCAGGAGTTCAGAAGGCATAATAAGCTGTGGTTTTTTTTTGTGGAGATGCCTCGCATATTATTTCTGTCTGCCCTAAACGAGAGAAACGTTGTGCACACACGTTTTCTGTGGGTGGTCTTCAACCCAAGTTTCTTCTGGCAATTACTCTGATCTGCTCCCTGTCCACATTTTCCGCCAAGGCTTTTGTGGATTCAGGAGCAGCTCTTAATCTGATGGACTAGGATTTTGCTAAACGTTGTGGATTTCCTATGACACCTCTGCGGACGCCTATCCCTTTGAAGGGTATTGATGCTACTCCTTTGGCAAAGAATAAACCTCAGTTTTGGACCCAGGTGGTAATGCAGGTCGCCCCAGACCATCAAGAAAATTTCAGATTTTTGGTGTTGCATAATTTGCATGATACCATTGTTCTGGGGTTTCCCTGGTTGCAAATTCATAATCCAGTTCTGGATTGAAAATCTTTGTCTGTGGCGAGTTGGGGTTGTCGGTGTGCCCTTAGTGATGCTCCTGTTTTCTCCACCTCTCCCCAGTCGCATGATGTTCCTGACTATTTGGCTGACTTTTATGATGTATTTAGTGAGAATGAGTCTGCGTCTTTGCCTCCTCACAGGAGTTATGACTGTGCAATTGAGCTGAACCCGGTGTGTAAATTCCCCAAGGGTCGGCTTTTCAATTTATCTGTACCCGAGCACGAAGCTATGTGATCCTATATTAAGGAGGCATTGGAGAAGGGTCATATTAGACCATCCTCTTCACCCTTAGGTGCTGTTTTTTTTTTCGTGGCTAAAAAGGATGGTTCATTAAGGCCTTGTATTGACTATCGTGCCCTCAACAAAATTACTGTTAAATATCAGTATCCGTTACCCCTGATTTCTGATCTATTCTCCAGAGTTAAAGGTGCTTGCTGGTTTACCAAGCTTGACCTCAGGGGGGCGTATAATCTTATTCGCATTAAGCATGGGGATGAATGGAAGACGGCGTTTAATACTCCGGAGGGACATTTTGAGTACCTGGTGATGCCTTTTGGGCTCACTAATGCCCCTTCTGTCTTCCAGTGCTTCATGAACGATATATTCCGAGACTTTGTTGATAAATTTTTGATTATCTATCTGGATGATATTTTGATCTTCTCCAAGAATTGGGACTCTCATGTGGAACATGTTCGGACTGTGTTCCGGATTTTGAGGGAGAATTCCCTGTATGTCAAGGGATCGAAATGCCTTTTTGGGGTACAGAGGATTTCATTTTTGGGATTTATTTTGTCTCCGTCAACTATTGAAATGGACCTGGCCAAGGTACAGGCCATTTATGATTGGGTTCAGCCCACTTCTTTGAAGGCCCTCCAGAAGTTTTTGGGTTTTGCTAATTTTTATCGGAAATTTATAGCTAATTTTTCTGGTATTGCCAAGCCATTGACGGATTTGACTAGGAAGGGTGCTGATGTGCTGAATTGGTCTCCGGAGGCTGTTTCTTTCTTTCAGGAGCTGAAGCGAAGATTCACTTCTGCTCCGGTTTTGCGGCAACCTGATGTCTCACTCCCGTTTCAGGTGGAGGTGGACGCTTCTGAGATTGGTGCAGGAGCGGTGTTGTCCCAAAAAGATCCTGTGACATCTAAAATGAATCCTTGTGCTTTCTTTTCCCGAAAGTTCTCCCCATCCGAACGTAACTATGATGTGGGGAATCGGGAACTGTTGGCCATGAAATGGGCCTTTGAGGAGTGGAGACATTGGTTGGAGGGAGCCAAACACCAAGTCGTGGTCCTTACTGACCACAAGAATTTGATTTACCTGGAGTCGGCCAAGAGTTGGAATCTTAGACAGGCTAGGTGGGCCTTGTTTTTCACACGTTTTGATTTTGTGGTCTCTTTTCTTCCGGGCACTAAGAATGTCAAGGCAGACGCCCTCTCTAGGAGTTTCCTTGCTGATTCTCCTGTTGTGACTAAGCCTGCTACCATCTTAGGCGAGGGGGTAGTTCTTTCTGCCATCTCGCCCGATTTGAGAGGTGCTCTGGAAGAGTTTCAGGAGGACAAACCTGAGCGTTGTCCCAGTGGAAAGTTGTATGTTCCTGACCAGTGGAGGAAGAGAGTGATGTCTGAAGTTCATTGCTCTGCATTGGCTGGTCATCCAGGTATTTTGGTACTAGAGATCTGGTGAGTCGGTCTTTTTGGTGGCCCGCCTTGTCTCATGATGTCAGGAATTTTGTGCAGTCCTGTGGGACTTGCTCCCGGTCTAAACCTTGTTCTCGCTCTAGTGGCTTGTTGATGCCTTTGCCGGTGCCCAGGAGGCCATGGACCCATATTTCAATGGATTTTATCTCTGATATGCCTGTCTCTCAGAGAATGACTGTTATTTGGGTGATTTGTGATAGATTCTCTAAGATGGTCCATCTGGTACCACTCCCTAAGTTGCCATTTTCCTCTGAGTTGGTGCCCTTGTTTTTGCAACAGGTGGTTCGCTTGCACGGGATTCCTGAGAACATTGTATCTGACAGAGGAGTTCAGTTTGTGTCTAGATTTTGGAGGACTTTCTGTTCCAAGCTGGGAATTCAGTTGTCCTTCTCCTCTGCGTTTCACCCTCAGACCAATGGGCAGACGGAGAGAACAAACCAGACTTTGGAGTCGTATTTGAGATGGTTTTATTTCTGCCGATCAGGATGATTGGGTTTCATTTTTGCCCTTGGCCGAATTTGCTTTAAATAATAGAGCTAGTTCTGCCACTTTGATGTCACCTTTTTTTTGTAACTTTGGTTTTCACCCTCGATTTTCTTCAGGGCAGGTGGAGCCTTCTGCCTGCCCAGGTGTTGACACTGTGGTGGAGAGAATGCACCAGATCTGGGATAAGTTGTCTCTCTCCCAGGAAAAGGCCCAGCGGTTTTCCAACCGGCGTAGGACCGTTGGTCCCCAGTTTAAGGTGGGTGATATGGCTTGGTTATCATCAAAAAATATCGCTATGAAGGTGGCTTCTCCTAAGTTTAAGCCTAGATTTATTGGACCTTACAAGATTTTGGAGATTATTAATCCGGTCTCTTTTCGGTTGGCTCTTCCTGTCACATTTAAAATTCATAATGTGTTTCATAAGTCCTTGTTGAAGAGGTTTGTTGAACCAGTAGTTCCTGTGGTGGCACCTCCTGACCCTATATGGGTTGAAGGTAACATGGAATATGAGGTAGAGAAGATACTGGATTCCCGTCTGGCTAGACGGAGACTCCAGTGTTTGGTTAAGTGGAAGGGTTATGGTCAAGAGCATAATTCCTGGGTCTCTGCCTCTGATATTCATGCCGAAAGATTGGTGCGTGCCTTTCATCGGGCTCACCCGGATCGCCCTGGTGGCATGGATGAGGGTTCGGTGACCCCTCCTCAAGGGGGAGGTACTGTTGTGAGTTCATTTTTCCCTTCACCATTGAGGTCTGATGAACTCCCTCCTCTGGTGAAGGAAGGTAGTGAGGCTGATTACCAAACACATGGGCAGCTAGATGATGACTGGGTGGCTGGAATTGAGGACTGGATATAAGGCTGCCGACGCCCTTCTTCCTGGCTGGAGATTTTCCTGCTGGATTCTTGGAGACCAGTCTGATTCCTGCATCTCAAAGCTAAGTTTTTCTGCTCTGCTTTGTACTCTTCAGTTTTGTTTTTGTTTTGCCTTGTTTTTTGGGAGTTCTGCCTTCCCCGCCCGGGGGTGAGCTGAACTCCATTTTTGTCTTTGATCTGTTGATATTTTGCTCTGTCTTCAGAATATACCTGAGTGCTGATATAGTCTTTTGAAGCCTAGCGACTTCAGGGCCTGTTTTTCCTATCAGTCGGTTGGCTCATTTTGATAGGATTTTTGCGGATGGCAGACAGCAGCTTTCCTGTCCTGTCCTATGTAGTTAGCTTGGGCCCCATCATTTGCTCAACTTATCTTTCTATCTGTGTTAGTGTTTTCATCTTGCTTCACCGTCATTATATGTTGGGGGCTGCCTATTGCTTTGGGGTCTGCTCAGGGGCAGTTTAGTTTTTCCTCTTTCTGTCTTTAGGCTATATAGTTCTCCGGCTGTGATCGAGGGGTCTAGGGCACCGTAGGAACCCCCCGCGGCTACGCTAGTTGTTGTGGATAGGTTCAGGGGTCTGCCATCCGATAGCTGCCAACCTCTCTGGTTTTTCTGGACTTAGCTGGTATTTTCTTTTTTCCTCCGGTGACTCATCATAACAGTATAGGATAGTACAGGGCATGTATACAGGGGTACGCAGGGTTCAGGACAGTACAGGGTGTGTATACGGGGGGATGCTGGGTACTGGATAGTGCAGGGCAAGTACACAGGGGCATGCTGGGTACAGGAGTGCGTATAGCATGCACTGAGAAGCACGCCTGGGTATGAGGCAAAGCAGAGTGTGTGCTGGGAAGCATGCCTGAGTACAAAGTAAAGCAGAGCGTGTGCTAGGAAGCATGACAGAGCACAGAGCAGAAGCAGAGCATGTGCTAAGAAACACGACAGAGCACAAAGCTGGAGCAGAGCGTGTGCTAAGAGGCACAACAGGGCACAAGGCATGAGCAGAGCGTGTGCTAAGAAACACGACAGAGCACAGGGCAGAAGCAGAGCATGTGCTAACAAGCACGGCAAAGCACAAGGCAGAAGTAGAGCGTGTGCTAAGAAGCACGGCAAAGCACAAGGCAGGCGACCTGAGTACAGAGGGCGGCCAAGCAGGGACCTAGCAGGCCTAGCAAGGAAGCACAACAATAATCAGGTGCCTCCCATAGGAAGAGGCAGCCTGATACAGGGCATGAGCACTGGGACTTCCTGGTCAGGTCCTCCAGAACCATAGAGATGGTGTGGCTGCAATTAGGACAGAGAGGTGAGCGCATGCGCCCTTGATAAGGTTGTACAGCCATAGGATCAAGAGTATGGGAGGTGCGCACCCGACGGGACCCCTGGAGCGTCTGCAGCACCGGAAGTGGTGATGTCAGGTGCTGAGTCCCGACCCCGGGTGAGAGCGGCGTGACACCCAGTCAGTGTCTGCTGAAGTGTTGTGGAGTGGGAAAACTGTTGCTCATAGCAACCAATCACAGCTCAGCTTTCATCTTTTAAACAGCTCTGGTGAAATGAAAGATGCTTAGTGATTGATTACTATGGGCAACACAGGCAAGTGTAACCTGTTGTGGTCAAGAAGATGTATATATATATATATATATATATATATATGCCTATATACTGTATATATATGTGCCTATATATATATTAGATATTAAATGGGGCTTTGCATGTGGAGTGAGTGTGGCTATGCGGAGTGGGCAGGGCTATGTGGAGTGGGTGTGGCTTGATCTTGATACACACACATACATACACTCATTTTTTATATATATATAGATTACCGTATATACTCGAGTATAAGCCGACCCGAGTATAAGCCGAGGCACCTACTTTTGCCACGAAAAACTGGGTCAGCTTATTGACTCGAGTATAAGCCGGGTATGCATTGTCCCCTCATCCCTATGTGGTATACATAGCTCCCCTGTCCCTTGTCATTGTATGCATGGCTCCCCTGTCTCCAGTCCCTGTCATTGTATGTATGGATGTATGGCTCCCCAGTCCCTCTCCTGGTATGCATGGCTCTCCAGTCCCTATCCTGTATGTTTAGCTGACACCCCCGGTCCCTATCCTGTATGTATGGCTCCCCAGTCACTCTTCTGGTATGCAGGGCTCCTTATCTCCTTATCCCTATGTATGATTCTTGCTAAAAAAAACACATCATATTTACCTGCCTGCGCTCCCTCAATGGCACTGTATCTTGTTCTGGCTTCCAGCAGCTCTCTTCCAGCCAAGCGGTCACGTGGTACTGCTCATTAAGGTAATGAATATGTGCTCCATGCCTATGGGAGTGGAGATGCATGCAGACTCATTACCTTATTGAGTGATACCACGTGACCATTCGGCTGGAAGAAAGCTGCTGGCGCCGGTGCCCGGAACGAGATGCAGTGTCACCGACTTACCGAGGGCGCGCAGGCAGGTGAGTATGTGTGCTGGAAGCCGACGGCTGCGACTGGCACTGTGCGCTATTACAGCAGCAGCACAGGCTTTAGCCACAGCCGCCGGCTCCTGGCTTTGTGACCCTCAGCTCAGCCGCTCCCCCTCCCCCACCGGCTCCTGTCTCTTACCCGCTGCTCGCCGCTCCCCATTCCCCACCGGCTCCTGTCTCTTACCCGCTGCTCCCCCTCCCCCACCGGCTTTCTATGACAGTGACTTGTGTATAAGCCAAGGGGGCGTTTTCAGCACAAAAAAAGTGCTGAAAAACTTAGCCTATACACAAGTATATACTTGTACTTATTCCAAATTACTCAACTGGGGTCACTAAGCAGAAAATAAAAATTATTTAAAAAAAGCTTCTAATTGTAAGAGGTGTGGTAGGTCTCAAAATAGGGGTAGATACAAAGGCCTGGTTGGGATGGGCAGAGAAATTCTAATGCTGGGGGGCGCTATACACTTAATCCTCAGTGCCGTTAATTCCAAAGAAGCAACACACAAAAGTTCATACATAATTCATATATCTTAGAAAATATTATAAAGTGCAGTGACATACATACAGACAAAACCTTACAATAGTTCATCAAATATTTGATGAACTAATGTATAGGTGTACTACACAGACCACAGCCTGCCCCCTTGCTTGTTTGTTTTCCCCTCCTCCCAGTTTGCTCACATCCATTAGTGCCTCCCTTGCTGGATCACGGGGACCAAAGCCCCACGGGGGTTAACTACGATGGACTGTGGGTGTGTGGCTGCTGGACTGAACTGTGCTATCCCTGAACTGTGCCCCATTTCTGCCCTTAGACTAGCCCCCTGTTGAAAACACAGCACACCACCACATAGGAGCCCGTGGTCCACTCACAGGAGGGAGGGAGAAAAACTGCTTGGTCTGAATGAGGCCCATCTCAAGGACTGTTGAGCCATTCTGAAGGACTATGGCCATCACAGAGACTGTGTTGTGTTCTTATTAGTATTATTGAACTGCAAGCCTTTAAGGGCCAGCTGGCCCCTGTTGGAAACGTATGTTTTATGAACTGTAAGTTTAAAGGGCTGTGTTCCTTTTAAGTCCTAACAGTCTCAGGAATAATGGGACCAATGTCATGGGGACCCATATATATATACAGGGTGGGCCATTTATATAGATACACCTGGGTGGGCCATGTATATGGATACACCTAAATAAAATGGGAATGGATGGTGATATCAACTTCCTGTTTGTGGCACATTAGTACATGGGAAGGGAAAAACTTTTCAAGATGGGTGGTGACCATGGTGGCCATTTTGAATCCAACTTTATAAATGGCCCACCAAGGTGTATCCATATAAATGGCCCACCCTGTAGATATAGAAATAGAGATTGGGACTAACGCTATTTTTAAAAAAAAATTGTTACACCAAAGTTTATGCCTATAATTGCTGCTAATTTTGTGGAGGTTGCCATGGCCGAAGACAGCAAAGTTTACAGGAGGGAGGAGTGTAAGGAGGTGGCAGAGAACCTCTTTTGCCACTTCCCCGCATGGAGCCCATTGTCAGACTCCCAGTAGGGAGAGGGTCTGCTGCCCCGGGCCAAAGGACACAACAGAGCATTGCCAGACTCCCAAGAGGGAGGAAATCTGCTGACAAGGACTAAAGACTAAAGCCCCCATTACACATAGCGATATCGCTAGCAATATCGCTGTAACGTCACCGATTTTGTGACGTAGCAGCGATATTGCTAGCGATATCGCTATGTCTGATACTTACCTCCGACCGGCTCCCCCGCTGCTCATCGCTGATTGCGCGAGAACGTCCTGGACCATTTCTCGTTGGGCGCTTCCTGCTGGGCTTCCTGTGGCGCCAATGAGCGACACGTGGACGCGGGCGGGAGGATGTCAGGATCGCTGTGTCTGACAGGTAAGTAGCGACCCCCGACCCCTGCTATGTCGCTGGTGAGATCTGCCTGTGTGGCAGCTCACTAGCGACCACTTAGCAATGCACCAGCGATCCATATCGTTGTTGGGATCGCTGGTGCATCGCTAAGTGTAACGGTACCCTAAGGACTAAAGGACCACAATATGGGCCCCAGGACTTCAGATGGGCACCAGCTGAAGGGACTATAAGAGTCCAGATTCCAGCGAGTGGACTGATTGTCTGATCTCGGCTACCATGGTTGTTGTGGGTATGGCCGTAGATAGTGTCAGGGTAAGAGCAGTAAGCCGGTGTTGTACCTTCTTTTCTACTACCTTTTTCTACTTCTTTACTATTGCAATACATAAAATAAAGCTATCCCTGTTGGATCACAGCTATGACCCTGGATTTTGATTGTTGGACTACAGTGGCTAGAAAGAAAAGGTAACACATGGGAAGGAGCTGTGTCAATCCTGACTATTTATGTACAAGGGGCCAGGGGTGTTCACTGGCCGTTTGCTCAGTGAACTTTGTCTGTGCACTGTGCCTTTAAGTAACTCGTCCATAGGCCATAGCTACCCCTCCATGCCACCTTGTTACACAGACGTGCACAAACATACAATACGCAGACATGTGCACACACATACAATAAGCAGATATGAGCACACATACAGTACACAGACATGCCCACACATACAGTATGCAGACATGCACACACAATATTCAGACATGTGCAAACACATACAGTACACAGACATGCACACACATACAGTATGCAGACATGCACACACATACAGTACGAAGACATGCACAGGCAATAAGCAGATGTGCGCACACGCAGGCATGCGCACATACAATACGCAGATACGTACATATTTGAAGACAAAATCATAAAAAATACATATATGAAGTTACACACTCTTATACACATCAAACATGCACACACAGACATACAGACAGGCTAGAAATATTTTTAATATGGGGAAGCTGGCTACAAACCTCAATCAACTCCCCCCAGCTTGTCACCCTTCCAGCCCCTCTGGCATGTGGTGTTATGGACTGAACTGGATTGTAGTAGGGCTATTGCAACCACTAGGGGCAGAACCAGCAGGTAGTGTTGTCAGGAATAGCCAGAAGTCAGTACAGGGGAGCAGCAGTATGGTTGAAGGATCAGCAGGTTGCGTAGTCAGGAATAACCAGAGGTCGGTAAATGGTAGCAGCAGTATGGTTGAAGGATAAACAGCAAAGGAGAACTTGACTAAAGGCTGGGAGCTCAGTAATCTCGCAAGGAAGGAAGTGTACTGTCATGTTTAAATAGGGTGTTCAATCATGAGATTTACAAGGTGGAGCCAATAAGGAACTTACAGGGTGAAGTCAATTAGGAATTACACAGGGACTAATATCTGGGTTAGCAAGGAATTGTCCAACAAGCTGAAATAGCTCAAAAGGAAGATCCACCGCCTGGAGTACTATAGATGCTCGGTTTGATATGTGGCTATGGAGTGCGCGCTCCTTGATGTCCATCACTTAAACAAACATGGCCATGCACAGTGCACTGTGTGGCTGTGTCTGCTAATATTGATGCAGCCAGGTCAGCACTGTGCCATTAATTTTGCTTGTGTGTCCCTCCAGCCACGTCATTAGTAGCAGACACAGCCGCAAAGTGCACTGTGCGCTGCTATGTTGGTTTAAGTAACAGTTCAATCAGTGCAGAAGAAACAGGTTGCCCTGCATAGCTGCTGGGGGAGCGGCCCAGGCCCCCTAGTGTATTGGCCCCCCATTTGTCCAGGGTCACGGCACTTGCCTGAGTGCACTGGATGCTGATACTGGCCCTGATGTCAAGTCATGTGATCACCAAACAGCCAATCATATCATATAACCGAGTCAAAGCATGATTGCGCATGCACAGCAGCGCTTAGTGGTTTGCGATCTCCATTTTTAGGAGGGAAAACAAGTAATGGCAAGTTCGTATCTGCATAGTATCATTTCTCTGTAGGCGGTCGCCATTTTTACAATGGGACAAAGATTCCTTTTTACCGTGCATGATTTGCGCTATGCTACAAGAGATATTTATACCTATAATGAGAATTACACACTCCATGGCCAATGGCAAAATTCATTTCAACCAATGGTTTTATATTACAAGGGTTTTGGGAAAATCAACATGTTTGCATACATCATCCTAACCAAAGCACTCCAAAATTCCCCCTGTGGTCAAGGAGTTTTCATATGCCTGTGATCATGCACAACCATGATTTGAGCCAGTTGTGATATGATTGGCTTTTTGGCGATCACATGACTTGACATGCGCAATAGCGCCATATAGATGCCGATATAGGTGCAGTTTGTGACAATACTTATGTGGATGAGTCATATTTAATTCTAACAAACACGATTCAATTATCGTATCAATTATGTATATATGCACAATATAATCTTGTGTGTATATATATATATCCCGTCCGGCGCCTCCCTTCTTCGTGCAATGACGTCCTCTACTCCCGTCCTGAAATGGCTTCGGCGCAGGCGCATTGCTCTGCCCTGTTGAGCAGAGTCCTGCAGTGCGCAGGCGTCGGAAGAGGTCTGGCACCTGCGCACTGCAGAATTCTGCTCTGCCCTCAACAGGGCAGAGCAATGCGCCTGCGCCGGAACCATTTCAGGAAGGGAGAAGAGGACGTCATCGCATGAAGTAGGGAGGCGTCGGACCGGACCGCAACACCCATCAGACCGGACCGCCCACCTCGATGAGTATAAAATAATGTGTTTTTCTTCTCTTTCAGGTTACATCAGGGGCTTATCTACAGCATTACAGAATGCTGTAGATAAGCCCCCGATGTCTATGCCGGCAGCTAATAGGGAAAAAAATGGGTGACAGATTCCCTTTAAATATTTGTATATCTATCACAAATCAAAATGTATTGTTTTTAATCTTATTTTGTAAATAATTTGTAAATTGTACAATGATGAAATTTTCCTAAATATACTTCCTATGTACACTTATTCCACTGCTTGAGAAAGGTTCTCTTGAACCATGTGGGCTACACAAAGTCCACTTGCTTTTGACAACTATTGGAGTGCTGTCTACTTTTCTAATTTTTATATATTTTTACAATAGTCAGATGTTTTTTATGAGAGGCTTTGCACCTATCTTTTACTTTTCTAATTTCGGCTTTGGATAGATAGATAGATAGATAGATAGATAGATAGATAGATAGATAGATAGATAGATAGATATTCTGCAGATATATAATTTCACAACCACTCTATAAATTTTTAAAATTGTACACTTTTGTGTCTCATGTGGAATTTATTCTATAACTTTGTTATGCTTGTTTAACCTAATGAATAAATTAATTAAAAAAAGACATAGAGTCCCTCCTATTTTTGATAACCAGCAAAAGTAAAGCAGTCTCATCCAAATTACGCATCCATATGCAGCATTCGACAATTTTTTTGCCCCTCACACCAAATACAGTTGAGAAAAAGATAGCAGATCTGCACTGCCTCATTGAATAACACTGGTCCAAGTCAATTACGATTTTCTTTATCGGGTTGAACTAGTCAGATTTATACGCATTGCATAGCAAAAGTTAAACAATATTTCTGGATGAGAATGGGATTGCTCTTTTATACGCTAGTATGAGCGTACACTTGCACTGCTATTTTTATGCTTCAGCTGCCAGTGTGCATGGCACATGCCAGCTTCAGCCATGGGTGCCTTATTAATATAATTTCTTTGCTGCTCAGTGCCCCAGAATAGAAATAACTGTGCCATAAACTTGTCTTGCAAGTGTGATGCACAAGTATTCCAACTTTACATACAGTATGCTAGTCATATCTGCTGTAGAAACTCTCAAAACAGCCATAAAACACTGCTACATTATTGCCACTGATGTGACATAGCAGTGATCTACGCACTCATGCTCCCATATCAGTTTGTGCACCACGAATGCTATTATAATAGTTTGCTAGATATTTCCTAATATTATGTTATTTAAAACTGAAGTGTTAGAGATATATTGTCATAATATATCAAATAAATGGCTGTTTGCCCAGAGTATTTGACTACTTTGTAAACTACCAAAATATCAACCCTTTTTATCCATGCCAAAATGCAGAAAGCATAAATACTAAGAGAAAATTAACTTTATTCTTCCAAAAAGCCACCGTCTTCCAATTCCAGTCATAGAGGCGAGCCCGGAATAACTAAAGTCACTGTTCACAGAAGTGTGAGTGGTGGCTGTAAGCATACCCCAGCAGTTTGATGGACAACTCGCTCTGCACAGATGCGCTGTGCGAGGGAGTGCTTACAGCTGCTGCTCACTGTGTAATGAGCGGAAGCTTAAGCTGCTTTTTGGCATGTCTCTTTGACTAATTTACTCCAAGCCATCCAAACAGCTTTGTAATGCTATTAACTTGCAGATCAGCCCGATATCTACAGATTAATTGTGTTTGAGGACTTGACTGGTTTACTTTTATTCATATAAAAATATTCTTTCTTATCTGTTAATCCAATGGGATTTGTTCAACCAAATATATTTGCAAAATTCAGACAAAATACTTACATGGTAGTGTAGTTTTATGCACATTTGCACCACTTGGAATGTTGCAGTGTATTGCCTTATTGATTGAGATGTATTCTGCCACCTATATATGTGGGTGAGATGTGTCTGAAGGATGTGACCACGGATCTCTCTGCAAGCAATAGCAGATAGGTTACTCGCTATCCTCGCCTCTCTAGTCTGACCAGCTGCATGTGGATGATCCAGGAAGGAAGATGCAGTGGACAAACTTTTAGGTAAATTTTCACAGTACCTTGACAAATGATGAAGTTGAGATGTCAGGGTTGAGAATGAGGTGGAAGATGAAGGTTGTTAAATAGAGGTGGATCCTCTATCCAGCTTTGATGCATGCTTCTGCCAAGATGGCACTGACCAGAAAGAAAGGATGTGAGGGACAAAGATAGGAGGAGTTACAGAGAGAGGCATGATGGGAGTTAATGATATAATACGGGAGAACACATAATAACAATGGCCAGTTGATGGCAGCAAAGGACAACAATAAATGCACAATAATCACTTTAAAGGAATCAAAATATTATGCATAAGTCCTTGTAATAGTTATAAACTCAGAAGAAGTGATGACCTTTTCATCACCAACAAACTCTCCTTCCTTGGCATCACCAAAACCTGGCTCACCCCCTCTGACTCTCCAGCTGCACTCACTTATAGTGGAGTCCATCTCTCTAACACCCCTTGCCCCAGCAACAAACATGGTGGAGGAGTTGGCTTGCTCCTCTCCGATACTTGCTCCTTTACTCCAATTCTGCCACCACCCTCCGCTCCGCTCCTCTTCCCTCGTTTGAGGTGCACTCCGTCCGCATCTAGTCCCTCTCCAACCTCCAGCTGGGTGTCATCTACCACCCCCCAGAACTAGCCATCTCCACCTTTCTTGACCACTTCACCACCTGGTACTTCATTTCCTCTCTGCTGACTTCCCCACTATCATCATGGGTGACTTCAACATCCCCATTGATGCTTCCACCCCAGCTGCCTCTTAACTTTTATCGCTCACTGCCTCCTTTGGCCTCACTCAATGGTCCTCCGCGGCCACTCACAAAGATCGTCCACACTGGACCTTATCTTCACCCGCCTCTTTTACCTAACTAATCTCACTAACTTACACCTCCCCCTGTCTGACCACAACCTACTGACATTCTGTTCCCTCTCCTCTCCTAGTGCACAACCCCCACTCCACAAACTCACTCGCCCTCACAGAAATCTCAAACACCTCAATTTACAATCTCTTAGTCCCTCCTCCCTCTTGCAGACATAGCTTCACTTCATGACACCGATGCTGCTGACACCTTTTATAACACAATAACAGCAGCACTTGATTCAGCTGCCCCCCTCACGCATAGCAAAACTTGTACAATCAATAGGCAACCCTGGCTGACCAGCCTGACCAAAGAACTGAGACAGGCTTCCAGGGTTGCTGAGCGGAGATGGAAGAAATCCTGCTCTGCCGAGCACTTAACCGCATACAAGCACTCCCTCACCAGCTTCAAGTCCACGCTCACTGCCGCAAAACAAACTTACTTCTCATCTCTCATATCCTCTCTGTCTCACAACCCTAAACAGCTTTTCAACACTTTCAATTCTGTACTCCATCCCCCAGCACCTCCTCCCTCTCCTCTCATTACTGCTGAAGACTTTGTATCAATTTTCTGCTTAAAGAAAGAGGCAATCAGAGAATGCTTTGACCCACAGCCCCCAATGCCCTTCTTAGCTGCTCAGCCCTGTTCCTCCAAAACCAACTTCTCCACCATGACCGATCAGCTATCCACCCTCCTATCAAGATCACACCTCACCACTTGCATGTTTGACCAGCTCCCATCCCACCTCATCCCTAACTTTGCCACAGTATTCATCCCTACTCTAACACACCTCTTCAACCTCTCACTTACAAATGGTGTGTTCCCCTCATCCTTCAAACATGCCTCGATCACACCCATCCTCAAAAAGACATCCCTTAACCCATCCTCTGTGTTTAGCTATCACCCGATATCTCTTCTCCCTTATGCCTTAAAACTACTGCAACAGCATGTCCATCTTGAACTGTCCTCCCACCTCTCCTCCTGCTTCCTCTTTTGACTGCTTACAATCAGGCTTCCGACTGCATCACTCAACTGAAAATGCCTTAACTAAACTCACCAACGACCTACTACCTGCCAAGAGCAAGCGACACTACTCTGTCCTCTGTTGTGCATTCATTTTCCCCTTCGTCACTGAGGTCTGGTGAACTCCCTATTCTGGTAAAGGAAGGTAATGAGCCTGATTATCAGGCACCTGAGCCTAATGATGATGACTGGCTGAGTGGAGTCACTGACTGGATATAAGGCTGCCGACGCCCTTCTGCCCTGCGGGTGATTTCTCTGTGGACTTCTAGGACACCAGTCTGATTCCTGCTCCTCTAAAGCTAAGTTTTCTGCTTTGCCTTTTTGCATTTGTGTTTTGTTTTTGTTTGCCTTGCTTTTCTGGATTCTGCCATTCCCTGCTGGGGTGAGCTGAATCTCCTTTTGCTCTGTCTTCAGAATATTCCTGAGTACTGACATAGTCTTTTTGAAGCCTAGCGTCTTCAGGGCCTTTTTCACTGTCAGTCTGTTGGCTCTTATTTTCATAGGGTTTTTCACGGATTGCAGACAGCAGCCTTCCTGTCCTTTCCTATCTAGTTAGCTTGGGCCCCGTCTTTGCTCAGTCTATCTTTCTGTGTTTTGTTCTTTCTTCTTGCTTCACCGTCATTATATGTGGGGGGCTGCCTTTTGCTTTGGGGTCTGCTCTGGGGCAGTTTAGATTTCCCTTTCTGTCTTTAGGCTATCTAGTCCTCCGGCTGTGATCGAGGGGTCTAGGGCATCGTAGGAACCCCCCACGGCTACTGCTAGTTGTGTTGATAGGTTCAGGGGTCTGCAATCCGATAGCTGCCAACCTCTCTGGTTTTCTGGACTTAGCTTGCATTTCTGTTTTTGCCTCCTATGGTGACTTAATCATAACAGTCCTCCTTCTCCTGGACCTGTCTTCTGCCTTTGACACTGGGGACCATTCCATCCTGCTACAGATTCCCTCATTTCTTGGCATCACAGGCTTGGCTCTATCCTGGATCTCATCATATCTAACAGACCGAACATTCAGTGTCTCCCTCTCCCACACTACCTCCTCACTTCGCCCCCTGTCTGTCGGTGTTCCTCAAGGCCCAGTTCTAGGAGCCCTACTCTTCTCCATCTACATCTTTGGCCTGAGACAGCTCATAGAATCCCACAGTTTGCAGTATCATCTCTATACTGATGATGCGCAGATCTACCTATCTGGACCTGACCTCACCTCCTTACTGACCAAAATCCCACAATGTCTGTCTGCTATTTCAGCTTTTATCTCTGCTTGCTTTCTAAAACTGAACATGGACAAAACAGAATTCATAATCTTTCCCCATCTCACTCTGCCACTCCACCAGACCTATCCATCAATGTCAATGACTGCTCACTTTGCCCAGTCCCGCATGCTCGGTGCCTCAGGGTGATCCTCGACTCTGCCCTCTCTTTCAAGCCACATATCCAAACCCTTTCCTCCTCCTGCTGTCTCAAACTCAAAAACATTTCCCGAATCCGTGCATTCCTTGACCATGAAACCACAAAAACACTAGTGCATGCCCTTATCATCTCCCGCCTCAGCTACTGCAACCTCCTGCTCTCTGGCCTCCCCTCAAGCATTCTGGCACCACTCTAATCCATCCTACACTCTGCTGCCTGACTCATCCACCTGTCTCCCCATTATTCCCCAGCCTCTCCTCTCTGCCAAGCACTTCATTGGCTTTCTATTGTCCAGAGACTCCAGTTTAAAACCCTAACTATGACATACAAAGCCATCCACAACCTGTCTCCTCCATACATCTGTGACATGGTCTCCCAGTACTTACCCACATGCAACCTTCGATTCTCTCAAGATCTCCTTCTCTTCTCCCCTCTTATCTCTTCTTCCCACAACCGCATACAAGACTTCTCCTGTGCTTCCCCCATACTCTGGAACTCTCTACCCCAACACATCAGACTCTCACCTACCATGGAAAAAGACCCACCTCTTCCGACAAGCCTACAACCTGCAGTGATCTTCAGTCTACTGAACCGCCGCACAACCAGCTCTACCCTCTCTTAGTGTATCTTCACCCATCCCCTGTAGACTGTGAGCCCTCTTGGGCAGGGTCCTCTCTCCTTCTGTACTTGTGTGTGTCTTGTATTGCTCATGTTTATTGTACTTGTCTATATTTGACCCTTTTCACATGTAAAGCGCCATGGAATTAATGGCGCTATAAAAATGTATAACAATAATAAAGGAAGATAGCTGGACAACACAATATTACTAATCTAAACAATTCTTCCAGAAATGGGTCTGGAAGAAACATGGGGAAAAAGGGGCTAACAGATTGAGAAATTGAAGGAACTATCAAGTTCAATAGTGGAAGCCTGATACTATAGGGTTTTTTCACAACCAAAGTTATTGGATACTTTCCCAAGATTGGTGGTTAATTCCATTTATGCAAGGGGCATTTATACAGATTTTATTCAAGTGCCATCTTTTTCAAAGTGCCAGGACAGTGAGACACGACAGTTGGACAGGGCAGGACCCAGGCTAAAACATTCAAACAAACTTCCTTCCAAGTCATCTGACTTGAAAAGATTTGCATAATATGTATTTGTGCCATTTATGTTCTGGCTGCTGCAATCACTCGCATTTGCCATCCTTTCACAAACTTGGCACACACCATCCATATCATCCCCTCTCTCCTTTCTTCTCCTATGTACAGCTCTCATGCTCTCTTAACAATGTTAAACCGCACAGATCTATTTATTCCCACCATACAATACAAGAGATGCTCACACAAATGACTCAACCATATGCTCACTCTATTTTCCTTATCCTAGTTGTAGGAGATATCTCGCCTAATCCTGGCCCTTCGTGTAATAATAAGACTAACTTCTTCCCTGCTACACTCAGAAACCCTGCTAATCTCATTAATATTGCTTGCATGCCTGGTGTCTTTTAGTTGTGCCCTTTGGAATGCTTGGTCAGCTTGGTCATCCATGACTTGTTCCTTTCAAATTCTCTTAACCTTCTGACTCTTACTGAAACCTGCATCCAGCAGTCGGACACCACCTCGCTGCTGCTCTCATATGGTGGCCTACACTTCTCTCTCAGACTCTACCATCACTTATCCCTGTGAGTAGTGGATGTGTAACGCCCTATTTCCCATCAGTTCCTGAATCACTTTGCCACATGGCTTCCAAATTTTCTACCCTACTCTCATCATGGGGGACTTTAACATCCCCATTGATTGTCCCCTCTCCCCATCTGCCACCTACATTTTATCTCTAACTTTCTCCCTTAGCCTTTCACAGCTTCTCAACCTTCCTACGCATGTAGATGGTAATACGCTGGACCTGGTCTTCTCCTGGCTTTGCTTAGTGTATGACTTCACTAACTCCCCTCTTCTGCTCTCTGACCACAACATTCTTCTATTCTCTCACAAGAATTGTCACCCCACTCAGAACACCCCCACTTTCCACACATATAGAAATATACATGCTGTTAACACCCAGAAATGTATCAAGAAGTTGTGATCATCATTGGCCCCAATCTTGTCCCTCTTATGTCTTGACTCTGCACTGAAACATTATAATGAGAAATTGCAATGTGCCCTGGATGAAACTGCATTTTTTACCTTTAGCACAACTCTGCACAGATGGCATCAACACTGGCACATGCTGCAAACATGATTTCTCCAGCATTTCTACAGGTGCGCCAAACGTCTTTGGAGAAAATCTAATCTGGCTAAAGATTTCATCCATTATAAATTTATGCTTAAAACACACAACTCCACCCTTCACATCTCCAAACAAACCTACTTCAACACTTTCATCACCTCAATATCCAATAATATTAAAAGACTCTGACATTTTTCACTCTCTCATCAATCAAACAGCACAGGCCCCTGCCACCGACCTCAAACGCTGATGATCTGGCCAATTATTTCAAAGAAAAAACTGACCATATCCGACAGGAACTTTTATACCAATCCTCGAATGTTGTGCATTTTCCTCTCTCTTGCACTGCATCTTGCTCACTTTCTGTCTTTGAATCAGTCACGGCAGAAGTAGTGACCAGGCTCCTTGCATCTTCTCGCCCTACTACCTGCACCAGTGACCCTATTCCCTCACATCTCCAGTTCCTTTCTCTGCTGTCACCACTCGCCTAACTAAAATATTTAACCTTTCCCTCTCCTCTGATATTTTTCCCTTTTCATTTAAACACACCGGCATACATCCATTACTTAAAAAACTATCCCTCAACCAGAACTACGCTGCTAACTACAGACCTGTCTCCAATCTTTCCTTCATCTCTAAACTCCTGGAACGTTTGGTCCACTCCCGTCTAATCCGCTATCTCTCAGAAAACTTTCTTCTTGACACTTTACAATCTGGTTTCCACTTTTTCCATTCTACTGAAACTGCCCTCACTAAAGTCTCTAATGATCTACTAACAGCTAAATATAATGGTAACTACTCCCTGCTGATTCTCCTATATCTCTTTGCAGCATTCGACTCTGTGGATCTCCAGCTCCTTCTCACTATGCTCCGCTCTATCAGGCTCAAGGATAGTGTTCTTTCCTAGTCCTCCCCCTACCTCTCTGACCATTCTTTCACTGTGTCCTTTGGTGGCTCCTCTTCTCCCTTTCCCCTTACTGTCG
Organism: Dendrobates tinctorius; assembly: GCF_039654945.1. NCBI lineage: Eukaryota > Metazoa > Chordata > Amphibia > Anura > Dendrobatidae > Dendrobates > Dendrobates tinctorius. Next base: position 16,233,702 of record NW_027361679.1, on the reverse strand, counting down.
GGGTTCTGCAATGATCAGTCCTAGGCCTCCTCATTTTCTCCTTGTACACCACACGTATTGAACAAACAATCAGTGGATTCGGTTTTCAGTACCATCGCTATGCTGATGACACCAAATTATACAGCTCATCACCTGATATTTACCCTGCATTACTGCAAAATACCAGTGATTGTCTTTCTGCTGTCTCTAACATTATGTCCTCCCTCAATCTATAACTGAATCTGTCAAAAACTGAACTCCTTGTGTTTCCCAATATTGCCATTTCCATGTGTGACTCCACGATTACTTCCAAGCAACATGCATACTTTCTTTGTGTCATCTTTGATTCAGATCTTTCCTTCACGCCCCAGATCCGATTACCACAAACTAATGTCACCTACACCTCAAAAACATATCTAGAATTAGACCATTTCTTACCTTTGACTTGGCAAAAACCCTTACTGTAGCTATTATTTATTCTCGTCTGGACTATTGCAACTCTTACTAATCAGTCTCCTTCTTACTAAACTCTCCCCTCTCCAATGCATCCTGAATGCAGCTGCCGGTTTCTTATTCTTTGCTAACTGTTACACCGATGCCTTTTCCTGTGCCAGTCATTGCACTGGTTGCCAATCCAACACAGAGTTCAATATAAACTTATCACTCTCACCCACAAAGCACTTCACTGTTTAGCACCCCCTTACATCTCCTTCCTCGTTTCAGTCTACCACCTTACCCATGCCCTCCGTTCTGCTATTGAATTAAAACTAAAATCCTTAATAATCCGAACCACCTATTCCCGTCTCCAAGACTTCTTGCGTGCTGCACCAATTCTTTGGAATGCTCTACCCAGGATAAATTTAATTAATTCCCAATACCTACAGTTTTATGGAAAGGCTGGTTAAAGGGAATCTATCACCCCATTTTAGCCGTATCAGCTGCCGGCACCGCCATCGGGGGCTTATCTACAGCATTATGTAATGCTGTAAATAACCTCCGATGTAACCTGATAACCTGAAAGATAAGAAAAACAAGTTAGATTATACTCACCGGGGGGCTGGGACGGGTGCGGTGGGTGTCGCGGTCTGGGTCCGGCACCTCCCATCTTCATACGATGCCGTCCTCCTTCAGACTTATGCTGCGACTCCTGCGCAGGCGTACTTTCTCTGCCCTGTTGAGGGCAGAGTAAAGTACTGTAGTGCGCAGGTGCTGGGAAAGGTCAGAGAGGTACGGCGCCTGTGCACTGCAGTACTTTACTCTGCCCTCAACAGGGCAGACAAAGTACTCCTGCGCCTGAGCCACGGCAGAAGTAAGAAGGAGAACGGCATCGTATGAAGATGGGAGGCCCTGGACCGGACCGCGACACCCATTGGCTGGACCGGACACCAGGGTGAGTATATAACTTGTTTTTCTTATCTTTCAGGTTACATCGGGGGCTTATCTACAGCATTACAGAATATTGTAGATAAGCCCCTGATGGCGGTGCCAGCAGCTGATAGGGCTAAAATGGGGTGACAGATTCCCTTTAAAGGGTTGATATTGACTTTAAGGATTGCTGCTTCCAATAGGTGCACTAGATTTCAAGTTCTCTTATTCTCTGAAGTGGCAGCTTACATATTTAATTTCCCAGAGGAGCATTGCATGGCTTATAGGCCTCCTTATGCTGGCATACCAGGCAGAGCTCTCATCACCACCCGGCGCAGCCGGGCAAGTGCTGGGGCCCTGGACAAATGGTAGGGCCCACTTGCTATCAGGAACACCATCATGCTATGAGGAGTATGTGTCTGGGGAGCCCGATGCCAGTGCTGGCACTGGCCGCATCCTCAAATACTCCTCTCTGTTCCCTGCAGCTCCAGTTTCTTCAGCATCTTCTGACTCTCTGTGATGTCTCAGGGCAGAGGACGTGATGATGTCACTAAAGTGTGCCCTCTGTGCTGAGCACTGCAGAGAGTCAAAAGACAAAGAGGAGACCAGAGGGGAATGGTAAAGATGAGTATTTTATTATTTTTTTATAATGTATGGAGCATTATATTGGGCCCATTATACTGTAAGGAGCAATGTATGGGGCCCATTATACTGTATAGAGCAATATATGGGGCTTATTATATTGTATGGAACAATATATGGGTCCCATTTACAGTATGGAGCAATATATGGGGCTTATTACACTGTATGGAGCAATATATGGTGCCCATTATATACTGTATGGAGCAATATATAGTGCACATTATACTGTATGTAGCAATATACTGTATGGGGCCATTTCTGTATGGTGCAATATATGGGGCCATTATACTGTATGGAGCATTACATTGGGCCAATATGCTGTATGCAACATTTTATGGGGCCCATAATACTGTATGGAGGACTATATGGTGCCCATAATACATATATGATAATGCCCAGTATCAGAGAACGAGACAAGGCGGTGACCATGGTCCAAAAACGCCTTGTGCATGGATTACCACTCCATATGCTAATCTTAAAAAGGAGAAAACGGAGTAACGGATCCAAAATATATGCAAAAGTATAAATTTTATTAGTACTCACATCAAGTGCTGACAAGTATACAAGTTGACTAAAATAGGGGGGATAAGCCCCAATGATACAACAATCAGGACAGACAAGGACGGGGTAAATAAAATGATACCAGTGCTCGAAATCTACATGGCACAACGTTCAGTCAGCCCATGGGCATTGCACATAACAGACATATGTCTAATGGTAAAAGATAGTCAAATATGGCATACTCAATTAAATGTGTATTGTACATGTCTAGAGCGCCAAAAAAAAAAAAAAAAAACCATCCAGAGGGGTCAATGTGCAAGTCCAATGGACACTGAACATAAATGAATCAATGACATGTGAAAGGATTCTTAAATAGTTAATAACATATGTATCAGCATATCAAAACTGCGCAATTGTGCCAGAGAGAACCCGGGAGACGACCCGCCCAGCGGTCCAAATGACCGAAGTGTGGAAACAAGTAAAGGCAGGCTGCTTACCGGGGAGCAGAGGAGGTGAAGGCCCATGCAACGACCCCCGACGTACGTTTCGCACCCGCCACAGGCGCTTTATCAAGGGAGTGTTGACTGAGGTGAACCACCATGTTTTTATGCAGAAAGACCTCCCACTTGAAAGCGGTCACATGGGGCAGGTCTACCAACCAAAGGCAGCGGACAGAGCATGCGCAGTGCAGCTCACTCAAACCAGGAAGTGATCAATAGTATGGTCACAAAAAAAAAAAAAAAAAAAAGGCGGGACAAAACCGCACTCATATGAAAAACTAGATAGCATCGTTACCCTAGACGCCTGCGCAGTGTATTGCGTTGACAAAAAGTGTCAGAGCTCAATGAATGATAAAGATGTAATCAGACCATAATAGCGGCGCATACTCAGTGCAACACCTCAGTCCTCCAGGAAATGGGGCAGGCATCACGCGTCAGGGAAAACACAGAGGGAAATTAACCCCGTGTATAACCTGAGGCGGGCAGACGCCCAAACCCATATCGGAGCAACGGGTGAGTGCAGGTATGCGCACTAAGGTCACAGCATAAAGAATCAGGAGAAGAAAATTAAAAAAAAAAAAATATATAAAAAAAAAAAATAAAAAATGAAAAAAAATTTAAAAAAATAAAATAAATAAAAAATAAAAAATAAATAATAAACCAAGGTCACGAAGACAGACCATGGAGGAAATACAGTAAAGATAGTGACATCAATCATAATTGGGGCAAACAATATAAACACATTATATGATAGTGTGTGCTACCAAAAATCCAGAGCACCAGTAAGGATTGTAAAGGCACACAATAAGATTGATGCAACAGTCCAGAGAAACTTTTTTTTTTTTTTCTTTTTTTTTTTATATAGTAATAGATGAGTGACCCGAACACGATGGAGTGTCCGCATTCTCCATAATATCAATATGCCGTGAAATGATGATGAAGGTAGATATTCTTTCCAGATCCAACAGATAATAAATGCAGGCGTGGGTACGGACATCCAGAATAGAGGGGTCCACACCACACAATGGTACCAGTGAGTCCACATGTAGCCAACACAGAAAACACAGGGAAACTAAAAAAAATATAAAAAGACAAAAAGTTAAAATCATACAAACAGAACGTTGATAGGGCCTAAAAAATAAAACAGTGGTGAGTGCAGCGGAGACAGCAGAAGCTACAAAAATGAGGAGAAACTCAGAGATTCGTTAAGTCCTTTGGGGGTCATGGTATCCAGAGCGACGATCCACTTAGCCTCTCTCTGGGCCAACGCCTTTTTGTAATTTCCAGCTCGGATTCCCAAGTGTACACATTCAATACCTCTTACCATGAAGGACCCCGGGTCACAATCATGGGAGGATCTGAAGTGACGTGGGATGGTCTTAAGGGTAGTAGGATCGACCACTGTCTTGGCCGCCCGAATGTCCCTAACATGCTCACGAACTCTCACACGTAATTCTCTTGATGTGAGGCCCACATATATCAGTGGGCACCCACATGTCGCGTAGTATATGACATTAGTACTACTGCAGGAAATGTGTTGTTTGATGTGAAAATCTTTTTCACCATCGGAGGACTGAAAGGAGGAGCAGCGAAGGACATTCGGGCAGGCAACACAGTGGCCGCAGGGAAAACACCCCCGAGTTGGACCAGTAGATCCAAAGGGGTTCGTTGTCGTCGCGATGTAATGGCTCTTGACCAAAAAATCCCTCAAGTTTCTACATCTTCTTGAAGTCATCAGAGGACGATCACCGATAACCTGGCCCAAAGATGGCTCCGAGCCAAGAATTGCCCAGTGTTTGGCCAAAATGCTCCTCATGTGTTCCCATTCATGATTGAAGGTAGAGATGAAACGTATTGGGGCAGATCCACCTGACTTAGCAGATCTCCCAGTATTATCATGCCTCGGATAAAGCAAGTCCCTATGGGCAGTAGCCCTGGCTCTACTGTAACCCTTTCGTATGCTCCTGTTACTATATCCCCGGTTGCGAAAACGAGTCTGTAGGTCCCTAGCTTGCCTTTCAAAACCATCCTCGGTGGAGCAGATCCGCCTCATCCTGAGGAACTGACCGGCAGGAACGGCCCTGATGGTAGAGGTGTTATGTGCGGACTCGGCATGGAGTAAAGAGTTGACAGAAGTGGGCTTCCTGTACACGTCAGTCTGGATCCGGCGTGTATCGTCGATCTCCAGTGTGACGTCCAGGAAGTCAATAGTTTTAAGATCATATTTAAATGTCAATCTAATGTTAAAAGTATTAACATTGAGCCATGCCATGAAGTCCCCGAGCTGCTGCAGCGTCCCGTCCCAAAAAAATAAAACATCACCGATATAGCGGTGCCAGCACAGCACATGGGAAGCGGCCGGCGCGCCCTCGTCGCCAAAGATGGATCTCTCCCAGGCACCCAAGAAGAGATTAGCGTACGAGGGCGCACAGGCCACGCCCATCACCGTGCCGCACCGCTGAAGATAGAATTGATCTTTGAATACAAAAAAATTGTGGGTAAGGACAAACTGCAGCAGCTCAAGGAGTAGTCCACACATCGGGCCATCCAGGTCGGACATCCCCAGGAAGAGGCGGACCGCATCCAAACCGAGGGTATGGTCAATACATGTATAAAGGGACTCTACGCCCGCGGTCACCAAAAAGGTATGACCGTCCACAAGGACGCCGTCAACCCGCGTGAGGACGTCCGTTGTGTCTTTAATGTAAGATGGTAATAATTCAACCAGTGGTTTGAGGTAGAAGTCAAGAAATTTACATACTGGGTCACAGAGCCCTTCAATACCAGACACAATCGGACGGCCAGGCGGCTCGACGGCGTCCTTGTGGATCTTAGGCAAGAGATAGAAGGTGGGTGTCTTTGGGGTTCGGACCATCAGCCCCTCAAAGACCGTTTTGGTTATAATACCCCCCTCCAAAGCTCGAACAAGAATACGCTGAAGGGAGAGCGAGAAGGAGGCAGTCGGGTTATAGGATAACCTTTCGTAAGTATTACGGTTTCTCAATTGCCTATGTGCCTCACGTTCATACATATGTGTAGGCCATACCACGACATTCCCCCCCTTGTCAGCAGGTTTGAAAACCACCCCCGAAAGTGATTGTAATTCGGAGATAGCCTTCCGCTGTCTCCATGTGAGGTTGTCAAATTTACGTCTAGATGGTAATTTTCTGAAATCCTCTGCGACTAGTTTTGTGAAAATGTCGATGGCGGGACTGAGAGACAGGGGGGGGAATCTCGTGGATTTCGGCAAAACGTGTGGAGGAAACTTACTCCTACTTGGTGGTGTCTGCTCATCGAGAAGATCCTCCAAAACTCGAAGTGCCTCCATCTCACTCTCCGTCAACGACTCCTGAGAGATATTCTTATGGTGTAGCTTGCATAATAGTAGCTTTCTGGAGAACAGGTGAAGATCCTTCAGTGCTACAAAAAAGTTAAAAGGATTAGTGGGGGAGAGAGTCAGTCCACGACTCAAAACCTCCAACTGGGGTTGTGTAAGAGCATGTGTTGAGAGGTTAACTATCTGAAGGCCACCAGCTGAGTAATCAGTAAAATTGCGTCCGGTGTATGTCTTCTTTCTGGCAGATTGCCGTGTAACCACACGTTTAGTTACGGGGTCAGAGCTGGAGCTGAGGGTACCACCTGGATGAGACAGCTGCACCGATGCCTCGTCGTCAACAGAAACAGTGGACTTAATAGATGTAGATCTAGATCGAGAACGTGACATACTCCTATGTAACTGTCTGGATCTATCAGGAGGATGGCGCCATCTGTACACATGGGCCGTTAATTTATCCTGTATATCTCGTTTGAGTTTCTTCGTCTTGGTTGCTTGTGTTTCTTGGGCCCATTTTTGGAGGTCAACATCAAGTTCATCGTTAAACTTTTTGAGTGATTCCCCAGTTAAGCCTTTTTGTAAATCCAATTGAATAATTTCGATCTCACTCTCAAGAAGAGTAAGCGGTTTTTTATTTTGTGTTTTCAATAGGTCCAAAAAACCCATAGAACATACATTGGCCAACTCCTCCCACTTGGCTTTGAAATCATCATCCTGAATGGGGAAAGAGGGGAAGACCTGGATACGCAGACCCCTAGGGATAAGATTATTCTGAATATATTTGTCAAGAAATTCATGGTTCCACCATATGCGTGTGCGTTTCCTGAGCAGATCTCTGAATTTCAACATAGCTGCTTGCATATCACCGCTGCAACCACCAGTGTCCCCGCCACTACTGTCCTGGAAAGCATCATTAAGCTGCGCACGCCACGTCGTGTCGCGTGCACGAAAATCCATATTCGGGCAGGAAAATTCTGTGAAAAACACAGATACAATCAATACATATATGATAATGCCCAGTATCAGAGAACGAGACAAGGCGGTGACCATGGTCCAAAAACGCCTTGTGCATGGATTACCACTCCATATGCTAATCTTAAAAAGGAGAAAACGGAGTAACGGATCCAAAATATATGCAAAAGTATAAATTTTATTAGTACTCACATCAAGTGCTGACAAGTATACAAGTTGACTAAAATAGGGGGGATAAGCCCCAATGATACAACAATCAGGACAGACAAGGACATGGTAAATAAAATGATACCAGTGCTCGAAATCTACATGGCACAACGTTCAGTCAGCCCATGGGCATTGCACATAACAGACATATGTCTAATGGTAAAAGATAGTCAAATATGGCATACTCAATTAAATTTGTATTGTACATAGTTGTACATGTCTAGAGCGCCAAAAAAAAAAAAAAAAAAAAACATCCAGAGGGGTCAATGTGCAAGTCCAATGGACACTGAACATAAATGAATCAATTACATGTGAAAGGATTCTTAAATAGTTAATAACATATGTATCAGCATATCAAAACTGCGCAATTGTGCCAGAGAGAACCCGGGAGACGACCCGCCCAGCGGTCCAAATGACCGAAGTGTGGAAACAAGTAAAGGCAGGCTGCTTACCGGGGAGCAGAGGAGGTGAAGGCCCATGCAACGACCCCCGACGTACGTTTCGCACCCGCCACAGGCGCTTTATCAAGGGAGTGTTGACTGAGGTGAACCACCATGTTTTTATGCAGAAAGACCTCCCACTTGAAAGCGGTCACATGGGGCAGGTCTACCAACCAAAGGCAGCGGACAGAGCATGCGCAGTGCAGCTCACTCAAACCAGCAAGTGATCAATAGTATGGTCACAAAAAAAAAAAAAGGCGGGACAAAACCGCACTCATATGAAAAACTAGATAGCATCGTTACCCTAGACGCCTGCGAAAGGTTATCCTATAACCCGACTGCCTCCTTCTCGCTCTACCTTCAGCGTATTCTTGTTCGAGCTTTGGTATTATAACCAAAACGGTCTTTGAGGGGCTGATGGTCCGAACCCCAAAGACACCCACCTTCTATCTCTTGCCTAAGATCCACAAGGACGCCGTCGAGCCGCCTGGCCGTCCGATTGTGTCTGGTATTGAAGGGCTCTGTGACCCAGTATGTAAATTTCTTGACTTCTACCTCAAACCACTGGTTGAATTATTACCATCTTACATTAAAGACACAACGGACGTCCTCACGCGGGTTGACGGCGTCCTTGTGGACGGTCATACCTTTTTGGTGACCGCGGACGTAGAGTCCCTTTATACATGTATTGACCATACCCTCGGTTTGGATGCGGTCCTCCTCTTCCTGGGGATGTCCGACCTGGACGGCCCGATGTGTGGACTACTCCTTGAGCTGCTGCAGTTTGTCCTTACCCACAATTTTTTTGTATTCAAAGATCAATTCTATCTTCAGCGGTGCGGCACGGCGATGGGCGCGGCCTGTACGCCCTCGTACGCTAATCTCTTCTTGGGTGCCTGGGAGAGATCCATCTTTGGCGACGAGGGCGCGCCGGCCGCTTCCCATGTGCTGTGCTGGCACCGCTATATCGATGATGTTTTATTTTTTTGGGACGGGACGCTGCAGCAGCTCAGGGACTTCATGGCATGGCTCAATGTTAATACTTTTAACATTAGATTGACATTTAAATATGATCTTAAAACTATTGACTTCCTGGACGTCACACTGGAGATCGACGATACACGCCGGATCCAGACTGACGTGTACAGGAAGCCCACTTCTGTCAACTCTTTACTCCATGCCGAGTCCGCACATAACACCTCTACCATCAGGGCCGTTCCTGTCGGTCAGTTCCTCAGGATGAGGCGGATCTGCTCCACTGAGGATGGTTTTGAAAGGCAAGCTAGGGACCTACAGACTCGTTTTCGCAACCGGGGATATAGTAACAGGAGCATACGAAAGGGTTACAGTAGAGCCAGGGCTACTGCCCATAGGGACTTGCTTTATCCGAGGCGTGATAATACTGGGAGATCTGCTAAGTCAGGTGGATCTGCCCCAATACGTTTCATCTCTACCTTCAATCATGAATGGGTACACATGAGGAGCATTTTGGCCAAACACTGGGCAATTCTTGGCTCGGAGCCATCTTTGGGCCAGGTTATCGGTGATCGTCCTCTGATGACTTCAAGAAGATGTAGAAACTTGAGGGATTTTTTGGTCAAGAGCCATTACATCGCGACGACAGCGAACCCCTTTGGATCTACTGGTCCAACTCGGGGGTGTTTTCCCTGCGGCCACCGTGTTGCCTGCCCGAATGTCCTTCGCTGCTCCTCCTTTCAGTCCTCCGATGGTGAAAAAGATTTTCACATCAAACAGCACATTTCCTGCAGTAGTACTAATGTCATATACTACGCGACATGTGGGTGCCCACTGATATATGTGGGCCTCACATCAAGAGAATTACGTGTGAGAGTTTGTGAGCATGTTAGGGACATTCGGGCGGCCAAGACAGTGGTCGATCCTACTACCCTTAAGACCATCCCACGTCACTTCAGATCCTCCCATGATTGTGACCCGGGGTCCTTCATGGTAAGAGGTATTGAATGTGTACACTTGGGAATCCGAGCTGGAAATTACAAAAAGGCGTTGGCCCAGAGAGAGGCTAAGTGGATCGTCGCTCTGGATACCATGACCCCCAAAGGACTTAACGAATCTCTGAGTTTCTCCTCATTTTTGTAGCTTCTGCTGTCTCCACTGCACTCACCACTGTTTTATATTTTTAGGCCCTATCAACGTTCGGTTTGTATGATTTTAACTTTTTGTCTTTTTATATTTTTTTTAGTTTCCCTGTGTTTTCTGTGTTGGCTACATGTGGACTCACTGGTACCATTGTGTGGTGTGGACCCCTCTATTCTGGATGTCCGTACCCACGCCTGCATTTATTATCTGTTGGATCTGGAAAGAATATCTACCTTCATCATCGTTTCACGGCATATTGATATTATGGAGAATGCGGACACTCCATCGTGTTCGGGTCACTCATCTATTACTATATAAAAAAAAAAAAAAAAGTTTCTCTGGACTGTTGCATCAATCTTATTGTGTGCCTTTACAATCCTTACTGGTGCTCTGGATTTTTGGTAGCACACACTATCATATAATGTGTTTATATTGTTTGCCCCAATTATGATTGATGTCACTATCTTTACTGTATTTCCTCCATGGTCTGTCTTCGTGACCTTGGTTTATTATTTATTTTTTATTTTTTATTTATTTTATCTTTTTAAATTTTTTTTCATTTTTTATTTTGTATTTTTTTTATTTTTTTTTGTATTTTTTTTTGTATTTTTTAATTTTCTTCTCCTGATTCTTTATGCTGTGACCTTAGTGCGCATACCTGCGCTCACCCGTTGCTCCGGTATGGGTTTGGGCGTCTGCCCGCCTCAGGTTATACACGGGGTTAATTTCCCTCTGTGTTTTCCCTGACGCGTGACGCCTGCCCCATTTCCTGGAGGACTGAGGTGTTGCACTGAGTATGCGCCGCTATTATGGTCTGATTACATCTTTATCATTCATTGAGCTCTGACACTTTTTGTCAACGCAATACACTGCGCAGGCGTCTAGGGTAACAATGCTATCTAGTTTTTCATATGAGTGCGGTTTTGTCCCGCCTTTTTTTTTTGTGACCATACTATTGATCACTTCCTGGTTTGAGTGAGCTGCACTGCACATGCTCTGTCCGCTGCCTTTGGTTGGTAGACCTGCCCCATGTGACCGCTTTCAAGTGGGAGGTCTTTCTGCATAAAAACATGGTGGTTCACCTCAGTCAACACTCCCTTGATAAAGCGCCTGTGGCGGGCGCGAAACGTACGTCGGGGGTCGTTGCATGGGCCTTCACCTCCTCTGCTCCCCGGTAAGCAGCCTGCCTTTACTTGTTTCCACACTTCCGTCATTTGGACCGCTGGGCGGGTCGTCTCCCGGGTTCTCTCTGGCACAATTGCGCAGTTTTGATATGCTGATACATATGTTATTAACTATTTAAGAATCCTTTCACATGTAATTGATTCATTTATGTTCAGTGTCCATTGGACTTGCACATTGACCCCTCTGGATGTTTTTTTTTTTTTTTGGCGCTCTAGACATGTACAACTATGTACAATACACATTTAATTGAGTATGCCATATTTGACTATCTTTTACCATTAGACATATGCCTGTTATGTGCAATGCCCATGGGCTGACTGAACGTTGTACCATGTAGATTTCGAGCACTGGTATCATTTTATTTACCCTGTCCTTGTCTGTCCTGATTGTTGTATCATTGGGGCTTATCCCCCCTATTTTAGTCAACCTGTATACTTGTCAGCACTTGATGTGAGTACTAATAAAATTTATACTTTTGCATATATTTTGGATCCGTTACTCCGTTTTCTCCTTTTTAAGATTAGCATATGGAGTGGTAATCCATGCACAAGGCGTTTTTGGACCATGGTCACCGCCTTGTCTCGTTCTCTGATACTGGGCATTATCATATATGTATTGATTGTACCTGTGTTTTTCACAGAATTTTCCTGCCCGAATATGGATTTTCGTGCACGCGACACGACGTGGCGTGCGCAGCTTAATGATGCTTTCCAGGACAGTAGTGGCGGGGACACTGGTGGTTGCAGCGGTGATATGCAAGCAGCTATGTTGAAATTCAGAGATCTGCTCAGGAAACGCACACGCATATGGTGGAACCATGAATTTCTTGACAAATATATTCAGAATAATCTTATCCCTAGGGGTCTGCGTATCCAGGTCTTCCCCTCTTTCCCCATTCAGGATGATGATTTCAAAGCCAAGTGGGAGGAGTTGGCCAATGTATGTTCTATGGGTTTTTTGGACCTATTGAAAACACAAAATAAAAAAACGCTTACTCTTCTTGAGAGTGAGATCGAAATTATTCAATTGGATTTACAAAAAGGCTTAACTGGGGAATCACTCAAAAAGTTTAACGATGAACTTGATGTTGACCTCCAAAAATGGGCCCAAGAAACACAAGCAACCAAGACGAAGAAACTCAAACGAGATATACAGGATAAATTAACGGCCCATGTGTACAGATGGCGCCATCCTCCTGATAGATCCAGACAGTTACATAGGAGTATGTCACGTTCTCGATCTAGATCTACATCTATTAAATCCACTGTTTCTGTTGACGACGAGGCATTGGTGCAGCTGTCTCATCCAGGTGGTACCCTCAGCTCCAGCTCTGACCCCGTAACTAAACGTGTGGTTACACGGCAATCTGCCAGAAAGAAGACATACACCGGACGCAATTTTACTGATTACTCAGCTGGTGGCCTTCAGATAGTTAACCTCTCAACACATGCTCTTACACAACCCCAGTTGGAGGTTTTGAGTCGTGGACTGACTTTCTCCCCCACTAATCCTTTTAACTTTTTTGTAGCACTGAAGGATCTTCACCTGTTCTCCAGGAAGCTACTATTACGCAAGCTACATCATAAGAATATCTCTCAGGAGTCGTTGACGGAGAGTGAGATGGAGGCACTTCGAGTTTTGGAGGATCTTCTCGATGAGCAGACACCACCAAGTAGGAGTAAGTTTCCTCCACACGTTTTGCCGAAATCCACGAGATTCCCCCCTGTCTCTCAGTCCCGCCATCGACATTTTCACAAAACTAGTCGCAGAGGATTTCAGAAAATTACCATCTAGACGTAAATTTGACAACCTCACATGGAGACAGCGGAAGGCTATCTCCGAATTACAATCACTTTCGGGGGTGGTTTTCAAACCTGCTGACAAGGGGGGGAATGTCGTGGTATGGCCTACACATATGTATGAACGTGAGGCACATAGGCAATTGAGAAACCGTAATACTTACGAAAGGTTATCCTATAACCCGACTGCTTCCTTCTCGCTCTCCCTTCAGCGTATTCTTGTTCGAGCTTTGGAGGGGGGTATTATAACCAAAACGGTCTTTGATGGGCTGATGGTCCGAACCCCAAAGACACCCACCTTCTATCTCTTGCCTAAGATCCACAAGGACGCCGTCGAGCCGCCTGGCCGTCCGATTGTGTCTGGTATTGAAGGGCTCTGTGACCCAGTATGTAAATTTCTTGACTTCTACCTCAAACCACTGGTTGAATTATTACCATCTTACATTAAAGACACAACGGACGTCCTCACGCAGATTGACGGCGTCCTTGTGGACGGTCATACCTTTTTGGTGACCGCGGACGTAGAGTCCCTTTATACATGTATTGACCATACCCTCGGTTTGGATGCGGTCCTCCTCTTCCTGGGGATGTCCGACCTGGACGGCCCGATGTGTGGACTACTCCTTGAGCTGCTGCAGTTTGTCCTTACCCACAATGTTTTTGTATTCAAAGATCAATTCTATCTTCAGCGGTGCGGCACGGCGATGGGCGCGGCCTGTGCGCCCTCGTACGCTAATCTCTTCTTGGGTGCCTGGGAGAGATCCATCTTTGGCGACGAGGGCGCGCCGGCCGCATCCCATGTGCTGTGCTGGCACCGCTATATCGATGATGTTTTATTTTTTTGGGACGGGACGCTGCAGCAGCTCGGGGACTTCATGGCATGGCTCAATGTTAATACTTTTAACATTAGATTGACATTTAAATATGATCTTAAAACTATTGACTTCCTGGACGTCACACTGGAGATCGACGATACACGCCGGATCCAGACTGACGTGTACAGGAAGCCCACTTCTGTCAACTCTTTACTCCATGCCGAGTCCGCACATAACACCTCTACCATCAGGGCCGTTCCTGTCGGTCAGTTCCTCAGGATGAGGCGGATCTGCTCCACCGAGGATGGTTTTGAAAGGCAAGCTAGGGACCTACAGACTCGTTTTCGCAACCGGGGATATAGTAACAGGAGCATACGAAAGGGTTACAGTAGAGCCAGGGCTACTGCCCGTAGGGACTTGCTTTATCCGAGGCGTGATAATACTGGGAGATCTGCTAAGTCAGGTGGATCTGCCCCAATACGTTTCATCTCTACCTTCAATCATGAATGGGAACACATGAGGAGCATTTTGGCCAAACACTGGGCAATTCTTGGCTCGGAGCCATCTTTGGGCCAGGTTATCGGTGATCGTCCTCTGATGACTTCAAGAAGATGTAGAAACTTGAGGGATTTTTTGGTCAAGAGCCATTACATCGCGACGACAACGAACCCCTTTGGATCTACTGGTCCAACTCGGGGGTGTTTTCCCTGCGGCCACTGTGTTGCCTGCCCGAATGTCCTTCGCTGCTCCTCCTTTCAGTCCTCCGATGGTGAAAAAGATTTTCACATCAAACAACACATTTCCTGCAGTAGTACTAATGTCATATACTACGCGACATGTGGGTGCCCACTGATATATGTGGGCCTCACATCAAGAGAATTACGTGTGAGAGTTCGTGAGCATGTTAGGGACATTCGGGCGGCCAAGACAGTGGTCGATCCTACTACCCTTAAGACCATCCCACGTCACTTCAGATCCTCCCATGATTGTGACCCGGGGTCCTTCATGGTAAGAGGTATTGAATGTGTACACTTGGGAATCCGAGCTGGAAATTACAAAAAGGCGTTGGCCCAGAGAGAGGCTAAGTGGATCGTCGCTCTGGATACCATGACCCCCAAAGGACTTAACGAATCTCTGAGTTTCTCCTCATTTTTGTAGCTTCTGCTGTCTCCGCTGCACTCACCACTGTTTTATTTTTTAGGCCCTATCAACGTTCGGTTTGTATGATTTTAACTTTTTGTCTTTTTATATTTTTTTTAGTTTCCCTGTGTTTTCTGTGTTGGCTACATGTGGACTCACTGGTACCATTGTGTGGTGTGGACCCCTCTATTCTGGATGTCCGTACCCACGCCTGCATTTATTATCTGTTGGATCTGGAAAGAATATCTACCTTCATCATCGTTTCACGGCATATTGATATTATGGGGAATGCGGACACTCCATCGTGTTCGGGTCACTCATCTATTACTATATAAAAAAAAAAAAAAAAAGTTTCTCTGGACTGTTGCATCAATCTTATTGTGTGCCTTTACAATCCTTACTGGTGCTCTGGATTTTTGGTAGCACACACTATCATATAATGTGTTTATATTGTTTGCCCCAATTATGATTGATGTCACTATCTTTACTGTATTTCCTCCATGGTCTGTCTTCGTGACCTTGGTTTATTATTTATTTATTTTTTTTTATTTATTTTATTTTTTTAAAATTTTTTTCATTTTTTTTTTTTTAATTTTCTTCTCCTGATTCTTTATGCTGTGACCTTAGTGCGCATACCTGCGCTCACCCGTTGCTCCGATATGGGTTTGGGCGTCTGCCCGCCTCAGGTTATACACGGGGATAATTTCCCTCTGTGTTTTCCCTGACGCGTGACGCCTGCCCCATTTCCTGGAGGACTGAGGTGTTGCACTGAGTATGCGCCGCTATTATGGTCTGATTACATCTTTATCATTCATTGAGCTCTGACACTTTTTGTCAACGCAATACACTGCGCAGGCGTCTAGGGTAACGATGCTATCTAGTTTTTCATATGAGTGCGGTTTTGTCCCGCCTTTTTTTTTTTTTTTTGTGACCATACTATTGATCACTTCCTGGTTTGAGTGAGCTGCACTGCGCATGCTCTGTCCGCTGCCTTTGGTTGGTAGACCTGCCCCATGTGACCGCTTTCAAGTGGGAGGTCTTTCTGCATAAAAACATGGTGGTTCACCTCAGTCAACACTCCCTTGATAAAGCGCCTGTGGCGGGCCTGAAACGTACGTCGGGGGTCGTTGCATGGGCCTTCACCTCCTTTGCTCCCCGGTAAGCAGCCTGCCTTTACTTGTTTCCACACTTCGGTCATTTGGACCGCTGGGCGGGTCGTCTCCCGGGTTCTCTCTGGCACAATTGCGCAGTTTTGATATGCTGATACATATGTTATTAACTATTTAAGAATCCTTTCACATGTCATTGATTCATTTATGTTCAGTGTCCATTGGACTTGCACATTGACCCCTCTGGATGGTTTTTTTTTTTTTTTTTTTTGGCGCTCTAGACATGTACAACTATGTACAATACACATTTAATTGAGTATGCCATATTTGACTATCTTTTACCATTAGACATATGTCTGTTATGTGCAATGCCCATGGGCTGACTGAACGTTGTGCCATGTAGATTTCGAGCACTGGTATCATTTTATTTACCCTGTCCTTGTCTGTCCTGATTGTTGTATCATTGGGGCTTATCCCCCCTATTTTAGTCAACTTGTATACTTGTCAGCACTTGATGTGAGTACTAATAAAATTTATACTTTTGCATATATTTTGGATCCGTTACTCCGTTTTCTCCTTTTTAAGATGGTGCCCATAATACTGTATGGAGGACTATGTGGAGCCCATAATTCTCTATGGAGGACTATATGGTACCCATAATTCTGTATGGAGGGCTATATGGTGCCCATAATACTGTATGGAGGACTATGTGGAGCCCATAATTCTCTATGGAGGACTATATGGTACCCATAATTCTGTATGGAGGGCTATATGGTGCCCATAATACTATTTGGAAGACTATGTGGTTCCCATAAAACTGTATGGAGGACTATGCGGTGCCCATAATACTGTATGGAGGACTATGTGGTGCCCATAATACTGTATGGATTACTATGTGATGCCCATAATACTGTATGGATTACTATATGGTGCCCAATAATACTGTATGGAGGACTATGTGGTGCCCATAATACTGTATGGATTACTATGTGGTGCCCAGTTACTGTATGGATTACTATATGGTGCCCATAATACTGTATGGAGGACTATACTGTTCAGTCTAAAATGATGAGTATGAAGTCACTCTGTGTGATGTGAGCTGCAAGGATTTGATGTTTTCTGAGCTATTGTAAAATTTACATTAGAGATCACTCATGTAATGTAAGAAGTAAGTGAAATCTTTGGCATTGTACTATACCTATATTTCTTATCTGTGCATCATGAATTGTAGTATGTGTTAAAGGGGCCCACTTAGACTTTTTCGTCCAGGGCCCACAAAAACCTAATACCAGGCATGTCACTCTGCACAAGGGGTGTGATCCCTGCCATAAGAGCAAAACCCCCAAAACAGTTAATTGCATTTTCTTTCCTGTTTTTTTTAGTACATTATGAGGTAAAATGATTAGTGTCATTAAAACTACAACTCGACAAACAAATTCCCTTATATGGCTATGCAGATGGAAAAATAAATAAGTTGCTCTTTGAAAAAGAAAAGGGGAAAAAAATAAAACTTAAATATCAAATAGTGACTTTCGTTAAGTGGTTAATTGAATAATGAATAATTTTGCAAATAGGAGGATATTTAAGCTCTTGAATCTGCTATTTTTTTGTGTTTTGTCAAAGATTAGTAATACATTTATTAAATGGACCATACTCCTTCCTGGCAAGTCACACCACTTTTGCTAGGTAATGCTTTCCTAAGTGTATAAACATATAATAAATCATGTATGCAAAATAAACCAGAATTATGACGCATTTAGCTTAGTGAATCTTGCTCATTGTTTTAACTTGAAAAGTTATTTAAAAGTAAGTAAGATACTTAGGTCTGTTCTTGATGTGGCGTAGATGTCAATGTAAAACAAAACACCGTGAGCACAACTAGAGGGTGGTGCTAAAGTTAGGTTCCCAAACCATATAGATAATCGGTATAAACTTAGCACTCAACTTAAGTGTAAACAAAGGAGATTTATTGTCGAATGAAGGTAAAACGTTTCGGTCAATTGATGACCTTCTTCAGTTACTACACAGCAAAGTAACAAAACATGCAGGTATAAGAATTAACATAAAATAAAAAATAAAAAAAAAAGGAAAAAATTTCACAAAAGTCCATAATAATAAAGAAAGTATATACACTGAAAAATGCATGGTCATATGAATATAATATCACGTCTGTGACATAATTGGTTGGCAATTAGAAAGGGAGCTGCCAGCAGCAGATCTTCATGATTTATATGCCCAAGTATATTCAGCGTGGCGGAAAATACCTCAGAAAACCATTAATAAACTCATTGAAAGCATGCAAAAATGTCTAAGTGCATATGTTTCGGCGCATGGCGCTCATAGTCGATACTGAATAGATTGAGAAATTTTGAAATTTTAGTTTCAAGTTTTTCAGCATTAACTTGTCTATTGATTCAGGGATTTTCAGAATTCCATAACATTTCCTTGTTCAAGTTGCAATCTCAATGTTGAGGAGTATATTTTACATGATATAATTTATCTTTGCAAACTTATTTTCTGAGTATTTTTTTATCTGCCACTTTTACAACAGAATAGTGACGTCACAACTTTTTCTCTGCTAATAGATCCTTCAGCTAGCGTGCAAGTAGCCAAATAGTCCAAATGAATCTATTATAAACAGGTCATGACAGAACGTAAAAATGTCAAAGACCAACCCAAATAACAGCTTTAAAAATGCAATACATTGGAATATTTTTTTCTGGACTTAAAATAACACCGGATGCCATATACTGTAACTCAAAAGAAGTACTGAAGTTGTGTGCTGAAAAATTTCATAATTTACATATTTCTACACTCTAGGGAGAGAGCCTTAACCTGTACAAATTGAATAATGTGTCAATGTCAATGTGATATGCCTCAAAATATATACATAACCTGATGTATAGCAATAACAACATTTATCATATTTAAACGTTGCCTCGTTGCGTGTTACTTACCACAATATACCACATAAAAGTTCCTGTAAACAAATCACAGAAATTTCAGCAAGGAATGTGACCTACAAAAGAATCCTCATATTATAAGACTCATTCCCAAATATTTCTGTTGCATGTTGGCAACAGATTGTGAGTGGTTTTGAAGTAGTATAATTTTACAGCATATCTAAAGTGCATCTAAAGTATTTTTTTTGTATATACGCATTAGCTGGGCCAGTTCTGCATAAGCAACTCAACTCAGATGGTGGTCCGAAGTGTGTTTCAGGGGTCGGCATTTTGTTACTTCCTAGGAATGTTACTTAGCCAGTTCTACAAAATTGTTATTAAAGGGAACCTGTCACCTATTTTGGCCACTATAAGATGCAGCCACTGCCTTTCAGGGCTTATCGACAGCATTCTATAATGCTGTAGATAAGCCACCGGGCTGACCTGCAAGTGAAGAAAAATAAGTTATTATAGTCACCCAGGGGGCGGTCTGGTGCGGTCCAGTCTGATGGATGCCGCAGGTCTGGGTCTGGAACATCCCATCTTCTTGTGACTCCGCCCTCCTGCTTGCTTCATGGCTCCCCGGCATCGCTCTTCTGCACAGGTTTACTTCTCTGCCCTGTTGAGGGCAGAGCAGATTCCTGCTGTGCGCAGGCGCTGGGTCTCTCTGACCTTTCCCGGTGCCGGCGCACTGCAGTACTTTGCTCTGCCCTCAACAGGGCAGAGAAATATGCCTGTGCAGGAGCGCGATGCTGGGGAGCTATGAATCAAGCAGGAGGGTGGTGTTGCAAGAAGATGGAAGGCGCTGGACCGGGAATACCCTTTAGACTGGACCCCCCGGGTGACTATAATAAAAGTTATTTTTCTTATCTTTCAGTTCTGACCAGGGGCTTATCTACAGCAATATAGAATGCCAAGAAGGGAAATGTTTTTAAAGATGATCAAACAATACCTGGCTGGCAAAACCAGCTTACTTACTAATTACTCTGCAACCTTGCTCTATTGGGTTGCAAAGCTGGACACATGGCATGAGCTGTCCTCTAAGCCTTGGAGGTGCTGTGCTGCCCTACCGATAGCATCTTGTCTGAGCGGGTTTTTAGTACCACTGACGAGGAGTCATAACAGACAGGCGCTTTTGCCTGTCAACAGAAAATGCTGACAGGCAAACCTGTAGAAATGAACAAAGTCTGGATTAGCACTGACGTTTTTACACTGCCAGATGACAGCAGCACATAAAGTGTTTTTAATCTTCTATATTTGAATTAGACCACCCTGTTGTTGCCTTCAAGGTTGTGTGAATGACTCTTCTTATAATTTTTTTTATGGCTTTGCACTATGTGCAGTGACTTTATGTGTGTAAAAGTACCACAACTATACTTAGTTTTTAAGAGACACTCCAGTTGATGCCTTCAAGGGTGTATGGATGACCCTGCTTGTAATTTTTGACAGGCTTTGCACTGTGTGCAGAGCTTTTGAGTGTAGGAGTACCACAACTACACTTTGTTTGCAATGTTTGAGTGAGGTACTACAGTTGCTGCCCTTAGAGGTGTATAGATGCCCCTGCTTCTACTGTTTAGCAGCCTTTACACTTAGTGTATAGTCTTTATAAGTCTAGGAATACCAGTACATGACAATTTGAATAGAATGTGGATGAAGCCCTCATTTTATGTATAATACAGGGTATATCTGAATCCCTCTTCCATCAAATTTTTGGAATTTTTGGTTCCTTCAAAAATTACACTGAAAGTTCCAATTTTTTAATCGAAATTTCATTTTTGGTTTACTTAAATTATTTTTTTTTAAATCCTTTTTGAGTTTTGCCTTATATACAAGTCATTATAAAGAAAAGAATATTTCTTAACCTTTTTTTTCCTGTAAACTCAAATTTCTCTTCGATTTTGAATATTACTCCCTAAAGTGGAGTTATAGTGTGACACCATTGTTCTCAGCAACGATCTAGGAGTCATGTGTTTCCAGGTATCTTCACCATGCTGTTCTTCTTCCATTCAACACTTTTTACATCTATTTTAACATTTTCTCTGCCTTTCAGTAGCGAAGCACGAACAGACCCTGCTGCAGTTCACAAGACTTCCATTGATTTCATCACCATTAGATAATGCTTTGATAATTTATAAAACCACTTTTGGCTTTCAACACTTCTTCTTTCTGGACATGCTCTCAATCCAATTCAAATATGTCTCAACTGAAATCTGATCTCAGGTCTCTTCTACCCATTCCCAAAGTTGGTGCATACTGGTCGACTCATTTGAGTATGTATACAGATTGTCCAGGCTGTATGTATACAGCCTGGACATCCACTTCTTGGCTTTTGAATGGATGGGCAGACTTCTTTTTGTATTCTTCCAGCTGTCATGGCACTCACATGATGCAGATTGGCTATTTTCTTGGCCAAGAGACTGCTATCCATTAACTGATTGATGCTGTTTCTCATTTCTTTGAAAATCTTCTTCATGACAGCTCCTCGATTTGAGCCAATGACCTTTCACTTGGGAATCAACCTAATTACCCTCTGAGCTATTAAGGAATGGGAGAGCAGGTTGCATTTTGTATTCTAAAGAAATAAAAAGATTTTATCACCAGGAACAAACCAGGATCAATGCAGTGACATGACATGAATCTGCATAACTAATCATATGCTAAATAGTTACAAGTCAATTTTATGTATGAGGTGGCCAAGATGATTGTCTATAAAATGATGGTAGTCTCACTTTCAAAGCAGTAGTGGATGGTGAGATATGGAGCATGAAAGTTAAAAGTTCAAAACATTGCTACCCTTTTGCTCATCACTGTATATCTGATCTGATATTACACCTACCAGAGTGCTAAAGTAAGATGAGGCTACTCACACTGCTATGCACCATGTGTATCTGATCTAATACTGTAGATACCAGGGTGCTAAGGTAAGAAAAGGCTGCTCACACTGTTGTCCAACCTGTCTTTCTGATCTAATACTAGAGATGCCAGAGGTACTGAGGTAAGAATAAGCTGCTCACACTGCTGTCCACCCTGTCTATCTGATTTAATACTGGAGCTATCCAGGGTATTGAGGTAAGAAAAAGCTGTTCACATTGCAGTCTACACTGTAAATCTAATCTAATACTCTAGCTATCAGATTGCTGAATTAAATGATGTTGCTCACACTGCTGTGCCCCATGTCTGACTGATTTAATACTGGAGATACCAGGGCTGCTGAGGGAAGAGGCTGCTCACACTGCTGTTCACCCTGTCTATATGATCTAATACTGGAGATACATGTGGTGCTAAGGTAAGAGAAGGTTTTAGAAGCAAAACTATTCCAAATGCTATTTCCAGGTAGCAACAGAAACACTTATCCAATGCATAAGCTCAATTGAACTTATCATTCTAGAACAGGTTTCTGTAATCGAACTATGACAGGTTTATGTCAGAGTAAGAAAACACTTGCCATTTTAATGTATTATACTGGGTACCTTGCTAATTAAAGGTAATAAGGAATTTATTTATAATGACATTTCCTTAAGCTACATTTTTTTTATTCCCAGATGAACATCCTCCGTAAGTATCCTTACCCTATGTACACTTTTCATAAGAAGGAGAAAACCCTTTCAAAAGACTATATTACCGGTATATACCAAGAGATTTAATTTTTCAGAATTATCTACCACCCACATAGAACTTTCAGAATATAGCCTTGCAAAATTACAGTACGAGAACTAATTGACTAATTGGTCTTCCAGAGTGCTACCAATTAGTTGTGTTCTATTGAAGTTTCAGCACAAATAATGGATGTTTGCTCATCTTCTGGTCCTATAGTTACTACTTATCACATATCCATCCATCACTAAACTTGTTGTTCGTGACTTGGAAGCACAGCGTGCTTGCTTCTAACACAAATAGAATGCTTTTAATTACAATGTATATGCACATTTAGATATAGAGAGACATTATGCAGTCAGTGTGGTGATTTTGCATTTAAAAAGGAATCTTATATTGACATTAAATGACGCTACACAAATCCACAAAAGCTTGTATAGTTTTTCATATCTATAGCTATAAAGAACTACTAAAAGTAAATAAAAATACACAATTTGGTAAGTCGTATTAAAATTTTCTGAACATTAAGAGTAATAAGAATTCTGAATAATAAGTTTAGTTCAGTAAAATGATTATTTTAAGATACTGCTGCAATTATTTTTCAGTCCTAAACATACATTTTTAAAGTGGTACTTGAGAATAAACACTTTGCTGTTGTTAACTGAAGATCAGATCATGTGTTGTTGGCATTTATTAATAATTGACTTTACTACATAGATTGTGGATATTATACCATACCTCCCAACTTTTACAGAACAGAAAGAGGGACAAAAAATGCTGAGCGCCTAGCCACCGCTATCCTGGCATGAGGTTTCAGAGGGCGTGGGGATTATTGCATTTTTGCTGCATTTTTTCCCCCATATTTGATGAAAAAGAAAAAAGCAGCATTTAAGCCAGATGGTGACACTGTCTAAATGTCCAAGCAAAGTGGATGTTATTTAGTGAAAACTCTGCTTGTCCTGATGTACTGCTGTATTGTGTGGTTTTGGTGCATGTTTTTTTTATAGGTTTTAATGTGGAGCCTGATAAAAAACACATGTAAAAAAAGCCATACACTTTTAAGCATAGAATCAAAGAGAAGATTGTTATTGCATTATATGGACTTCTGCAGAAAATGTGCAGTAAAAAAGCTGTACAAAAAAGCAGCATTTACCCTACATGTAACATAGTATTTAAGGTTGAAGGGAGACTTTAAGTCCATCTAGTTCAACCCATAGCCTAACATGTTGATCCAGAGGAAGGGAAATAAAACCCAAGCGGCAAACACTAAGCTTCACATTGAGGAAAAAGAATCCTTCCCGACTCCACATACGGCAAACAGACTAGTTCCCTGGATCAACGCCCTATCAAGGAATCTTTTCAAGAAAGGCATCCAGTCCCTTCTTAAATTTTAGTAGTGAATCACTCATTAAAACATCATATGGCAGAGAGTTCCATAGTCTCACTGCTCTTACAGTAACAGAATTTTTATTCTGTTAAACCAGAGAGTTATGTGACACAAAATAGTTAGTAAATAACATTTCCCATATGTCTACTTTACAACAGCACAATTTTGGAAACTAAATGTTTTTTTGTTAGGAAGTTATAAGGGTTAAAAGTTGACGAGCGAGTTCTCATTTTTACAACAAAATTTACAAAACCGTTTTTTTAGGGACCACCTGACATTTGAAGTCACTTTGAGGGGTTTATATGGCAGAAAATACCAAAAAGTGACACCATTCTAAAAACTTCACCCCTCAAGCTACTCAAAACTACATTCAAGAAGATTATCCCTTCAGGTGCTTCACAGGAACTAAAGCAACGTGGAAGGAAAAAATGGACATTTTAATTTTTCCAACAAAAATTTTCTTTTAGCATCAATTTTTTCATTTTCACATGGGCAACAGGATAAAATGGATCCTAAAATTTGTTGGGCAATTTCTACTGAGTACACCGATACCTCATATGTGGTCATAAACCACTTTTTTGGCGCATGGCAGGGCTCAGAAGGGAAGGAGCGCCATTTGACTTTTTGAATGGAAAATATACTGGAATATTTAGCGGTTGCCAAAAAAATAAAAATACTTTTTTTTCACAAAAATTTTCTTTTAGCCTCAGTTTTTTCATTGCTAAATGGGCAACAGGAAAAAATGGATCCTAAAATTTGTTGGGTAATTTCTCCTGAGTACACTGATACCTCATATGTGGTCATAAACCACTGTGCGCACGGCAGGGCCTGGAAGGGAAGGAGCGCCATTTGACTTTTTGAATGGAAAATTAGCTCCAATCGTTAGCGGACACCATGTCGCATTTGGAGAGCCCCTGTGCGCCTAAACATTGGAGCTCCCCCTCAAGTGACCCCATTTTGGAAACTAGACCCCCGAAGGAACCTATCTAGATGTGTGGTGAGCACTTTGAACCCCCAAGTGCTTCACAGAAGTTTATAATGCAGAGCAGTGAAAATAAAAAATCATTTTTTTCCTCAAAAATGATTTTTTAGCCCGCTATTATTTCATTTTCACAAGGCTAACAGGAGAAATTGGACCACAAAAGTTGTTGTGCAAATTGTCCTGAGCACACCGATACCCCATATGTGGGGGGGAACCACTGTTTTGAAGCATGGGAGAGCTCAAAAGGGAAGGAGCGCCATTTTGGAATGCAGACTTTGATGGAATGTTCTGTGGGCGTCATGTTGCATTTGCAGAGCCCCTGATGTGCCTAAACAGTACAACCCCCCCACTTGTGACCCCATTTTGGAAACTAGAACCCCCAAGGAGCTTATCTAGATGTGTAGTGAGCACTTTGAACCCCTAAGTGCTTCACAGAAGTTTATAACGGAGAGCCATGAAAATAAGAAAAAAATTTTTTCCTCAAAAGTGATTTTTTAGCCCGCTATTTTTTATTTTCCCAAGGGTAACAGGATAAATTGGACCTCAAAAGTTGTTGTCCAGTTTGTCCTGAGTACGCTGGTACCCCATATATGGGGGGAACCACTGTTTGGGCGCACGGCAGGGCTCAGAAGGGAAGGAGCGTCATTTGACTTTTTGAATGGAAAATTAGCTCCAATCATTAGCGGACACCATGTCGTGTTTGGAGAGCCCCTGTGTGCCTAAACATTGGAGCTCCCCCACAAATGACCTCATTTTGGAAACTAGACCCACTCAGGAACTTATCTAGATGCATAGTGAGCACTTTGAACCCCCAGATGCTTCACAGAAGTTTATAATGCAGAGCCTGAAAATAAAAATATCTTTATATTCCTCAAAAAATTATTTTTTAGCCCGCTATTTTTTTATTTTCACAATGGTAACAGGAGAAATTGGACCCCGAAAGTTGTTGTCCAGTTTGTCCTGAATATGCTGCTACCCCATATGTGGGAGGCGACCACTGTTTGGTCACACGTCGAGGCTCGGAAGGGAAGTAGTGATGTTTTGAAATGTCGACTTGATGGAATGGTCTGCGGACGTCATGTTACGTTTGCAGAGCCCCTGATGTACCTAAACAGTGGAAACCCCCCACAAGTGACCCCATTTTGGAAACTAGACCGCCCAAGGAAGTAATCTAGATGTGTGGTGAGCACT